>NW_028263320.1:0-89031 GCF_982192425.1 Myodes glareolus | reverse complement strand
GAAAATCACTTTCCTTTGATACTGCCTTAAGCTACTTACAAGCATTCACAAGAAACTCACATGCGTTTATCTAAAAGATAAGCAGTCTGTTCCAACACTTCAATTCACTGTGCGAAGTGAATGGAGTGTTGCTTCACTTTCTAAATGCTGTAATTTCAGAGAAAATAACTTTCCTTTGATAGCGCCTTAAGCTACTTACAAGCATTCATCAGCAACTCACATGAGTTTCTCTGAAAGAGAAGCAGTCTGTTCCAACACTTCAATTCACTGTGCAAAGTGAATGGAGTGTTGCTTCACTTTCGAAATGCTGTACTTTCAGAGAAAATCACTCTCCTTTGAAACTGCCTTAAGCTACTTACAAGCATTCACCAGCAACTCACATGAGTTTCCCTGAAAGAGAAGCCGTCTCTTCCAACACTTCAATTCAATGTGTGAAGTGAATGGAGTGTTGCTTCACTTTCTAAATGCTGTACTTTCAGAGAAAATCACTTTCCTTTCAAAGTACCTTAAGGTACTTAGAAGCATTCACCAGCAACTCACATGAGTTTCTCTGAAAGGAAAGCAGTCTGTTCCAACACTTCAATTCATTGTGCGAAGTGAATGTGTTGTTGTTTCACTTTCTAAATGCTGTACTTTCAAAGAAAATGACTTTACTTTGAAACTGCCTTAAGCTACTTACAAGCATTCACCAGCAACTCACATACATTTCTCTGAAAGAGAAGCAGTCTGTTCCAACACTTCAATTCACTGTGCGAAGTGAATGGAGTGTTGCTTCACTTTCTAAATGCTGTACTTTCAGAGAAAATCACTTTCCTTTGAAACTGTCTTAAGCTACTTACAAGCATTCACCAGCAACTCACATCAGTTTCTCTGAAAGAGAAGAAGTCTGTTCCAACTCTTCAATTCACTGTGTGAAGTGAATGGAGTCTTGCGTCACTTTCTAAATGCTGTACTTTCAGAGAAAATCACTTTCCTTTCAAAGTCCCTTAAGCTACTTACAAGCATTCACCAGCAACTCACATGAGTTTCTCTGAAAGAGAAGCAGTCTGTTCCAACACTACAATTCATTGTGCAAAGTGAATGTATTGTTGTTTCACTTTCTAAATGCTGTACTTTCAGAGAAAATCACTTTCCTTTGAAACTGCCTTAAGCTACTTACAAGCATTCACCAGCAACTCACATGAGTTTCTCTGAAAGAGAAGCATTCTGTTCCAACACTTCAATTCACTGTGCGAAGTGAATGGAGTGTTGCTTCACTTTCTAAATGCTGTATATTCAGAGAAAATCACTTTCCTTTGAAACTGCCTTAAGCTACTTACAAGCATTCACCAGCAACTCACGTGAGTTTCTCTGAAAGAGAAGCAGTCTGTTCCAACACTTCAATTCACTGTGCAAAGTGAATGGAGTGTTGCTTCATTTTCTAAATGCTGTACTTTCAGAGAAAATCACTTTCCTTTGAAACCGCCTTGAACTACTTACATGCATTCACCATCAGCTCACATGAGTTTCTCTGAAAGAGAAGCAATCTGTTCCAACTCTTCAATTCACTGTGCGAAGTGCATGGAGTGTTGCGTCACTTTCTAAATGCTGTACTTTCAGAGAAAATCACTTTCCTTTGAAAGTGCCTTAAGCTACTTACAAGCATTCCCCAGCAACTCACATGCATTTTTCAGAAAGAGAAGCAGTCTGTTCCAACACTTCAATTCACTCTGCGAAGTGAATGTGTTGTTTCACTTTCTAAATGCTGTACTTTCAGAGAAAATCACTTTCTTTGAAAGTGCCTGAACATAATTTTAAGCATTCACAAGAAATTCACATACATTTCTCTGAAAGAGAAGCACTCTGTTCCAACATTTCAATTCACTGTGCAAAGTGAATGGAGTGTTGCTTCACTTTCTAAATGCTGTACTTTCAGAGAAAATCACTTTCCTTTGAAACTGCCTTAAACTACTTACAAGCATTCACCAGCAACTCACATGAGTTTATCTGAAAGGGAAGCACTCTGTTCCAACTCTTCAATTCACTGTGCGAAATGAATGGAGTGTTGTGTCACTTTCGAAATGCTGTACTTGCAGAGAAAATCACTTTCCTTTCAAAGTACCTTAAGCTACTTACAAGCATTCTCCAGCAACTCACATGAGTTTCTCTGAAAGAGAAGCAGTCTGTTCCAACACTTCAATTCACTGTGTGAAGTGAATGGAGTGTTCCGTCACTTTCTTAATCCTGTACTTTCAGAGAAAATCACTTTCCTATGAAAGTGCCTTAAGCTACTTACAAGCATTCACCAGCAACTCACATGAGTTTCTCTGAAAGAGAAGCAGTCTGTTCCAACACTTCAATTCACTGTGCGAAGTGAATGTGTTGTTGTTTCGTTTTCTAAATGCTGTACTTTCAGAGAAAATCACTCTTCTTTCAAAGTGCCTTAAGCTACTTACAAGCATTCACCAACAACTCTCATGCATTACTCTGAAAGAGAAGCAGTCTGTTCCACTACTTCAATTCAATGTGCGAAGTGAATGGAGTGTTGCTTCAGTTTCTAAATGCTGTATTTTCAGAGAAAATCACTTTCTTTGAAAGTGCCTTAAGCTTCTTACAAGCATTCACTAGCAACTCACATGAGTTTCTCTCAAAGAGAAGCAATCTGTTCCAGCACTTCAATTCACTGTGAGAAGTGAATGTGTTGTTGTTTCACTTTCTAAATGCTGTATTTTCAGAGAAAATCACTTTCTTTGATACTGCCTTAAGCTACTTACAAGCATTCACAAGAAACTCACATGCGTTTCTCTGAAAGAGAAGCACTCTGTTCCAACACTTCAATTCACTGTGCGAAGTGAATGGAGTGTTGCTTCACTTTCTAAATGCTGTAATTTCAGAGAAAATAACTTTCCTTTGATAGCGCCTTAAGCTACTTACAAGCATTCACCAGCAACTCACATGAGTTTCTCTGAAAGAGAGGCAGTCTGTTCCAACACTTCAATTCACTGTGCGAAGTGACTGGAGTGTTGCTTCACTTTCTAAATGCTGTACTTTCAGAGAAAATCACTTTCCTTTGACACTGCCTTAAGCTACTTGCAAGCATTCACAAGAAACTCTCATGGGTTTCTCTGAAAGAGAAGCAGTCTGTTCCAACACTTCAAATCACTGTGCGAAGTGAATGGAGTGTTGCTTCTATTTCTAAATGAAGTACTTTCAGAGAAAATCACTCTCCTTTGAAACTGCCTTAAGCTACTTACAAGCATTCACCAGCAACTCACATGAGTTTCTCTGAAAGAGAAGTAATCTGTTCCAACACTTCAATTCACTGTGCGAAGTGAATGTGTTGTTGTTTCGTTTTCTAAATGCTGTACTTTCAGAGAAAATCACTCTTCTTTGAAAGTGCCTTAAGCTACTTACAAGCATTCACCAGCAACTCACATGAGTTTCTCTGAAAGGAATCAGTCTGTTCCAACTCTTCAATTCACTGTGCGAAGTGAATGGAGTGTTGCGTCACTTTCTAAACGCTGTACTTTCAGAGAAAATCACTTTCCTTTCAAAGTACCTTAAGCGACTTACAAGCATTCACCAGCAACTCACATGAGTTTCTCTGAAAGAGAAGCAGTCTGTTCCAACACTTCAATTCACTGTGCGAAGTCAATGTGTTGTTGTTTCACTTTCTAAATGCTGTACTTTCAGAGAAAATCACTTTCCTTTGAAACTGCCTTAAGCTACTTACAAGCATTCACCAGCAACTCACATGCGTTTCTCTGAAAGAGAAGCAGTCTGTTCCAACACTTCAATTCACTGTGTGAAGTGAATGGAGTGTTGCGTCACTTTCTAAATCCTGTATTTTCAGAGAAAATCACTTTCCTTTGAAACTGCCTTAAGCTACTTACAAGCATTCACCAGCAACTCGCATGAGTTTCTTTGAAAGAGATGCATTCTGTTCCAACACTTCAGTTCACAGTGAGAAGTGAATGGAGTATTGCTTCACTTTCTAAATGCTGTCCTTTCAGAGAAAATCACTTTCCTTTGAAAGTGCCTTAAGCTACTTACAAGCATTCACAAGAAACTCACATGCATTTCCCTGAAAGAGAAGCAGTCTGTTCCAACACTTCATTTCACTGTGCGAAGTGAATAAAGTGTTGCTTCACTTTCTAAATGCGCTCCTTTTAGAGAAAATCACTCACTTTTGAAACTACCTGAAGTGACTTACAAGCATTCACAAGAAACTCACATCTGTTTCTCTGAAAGCAAAGCAGTCTGTTCCAACACTTCAATTCACTGTTCAAAGTGTATGGAGTGTTCCTTCACTTTCTAAATGCTGTACCTTCAGTAAAAATCACTTTCCTTTGACACTGCCTTAAGCTACCTACAAGCATTCACCAGCATCTCACATGACTTTCTCTGAAAGAGAAGCAGTCTGTTCCAACACTTCAATTCACTGTGCGAAGTCAATGGAGTGTTACTTCACTTTCTAAATGCTGTAGTCACAGAGAAAATCACTTTCCTTTGAATGTGCCTTAAGTTACTTACAAGCATTCACAAGAAACTCACATGCGTTGCTCTGAAAGAGAAGCAGTCTGTTCCAACACTTCAATTCACTGTGCTAAGTAAATGGAGTGTTACTTCACTTTCTAAATGCTGTACTTTCAGAGAAAATCACTTTCCTTTGAAACTGCCTTAAGCTACTTATAAGCATTCACAAGAAACTAACATGCGTTTCTCTGAAAGAGAAGCAGTCTGTTCCAACACTTCAATTCACTGTGCGAAGTGAATGGAGTGTTGCTTCGCTTTGTAAATGCTATCCTTTCAGAGAAAATCACTTTCCGTTGAAGGTGCCTTAAGCAACTTACAAGCTTTCACCAGCAACTCACATGAGTTTCTTTGAAAGAGAAGCAGTCTGTTCCAACACTTCAATTCACTGTGTGAAGTGAATGTGTTGTTGTTTCACTTTCTAAATGCTGTATTTTCAGAGAAAATCACTTTCCTTTGATACTGCCTTAAGCTACTTACATGCATTCACAAGAAACTCACATGCGTTTCTCTGAAAGAGAAGCAGTCTGTTCCAACACTTCAATTCACTGTGCGAAGTGAATGGAGTGTTACTTCACGTTCTAAATGCTGTACTTTCAGAGAAAATCACTTTCCTTTGAAACCGCCTTAAACGTCTTATAAGCATTCACCAGCAACTTACATGAGTTTCTCTGAAAGAGAGGCAGTCTGTTTCAACACTTCAATTCACTGTTCGAAGTGACTGGAGAGTTACTTCACTTTCTAAATGCTGTACTTTCAGAGAAAATCACTTTCCTTTCAAAGTACCTTAAGGTACTTAGAAGAATTCACCAGCAACTCACATGAGTTTCTCTGAAAGAGAAGCAGTCTGTTCCAACACTTCAATTCATTGTGCGAAGTGAATGTGTTGTTATTTCACTTTCTAAATGCTGTACTTTCAAAGAAAATCACTTTCCTTTGAAACTGTCTTAAGCTACTTACAAGCATTCACCAGCAACTCACATACATTTCTCTGAAAGAGAAGCAGTCTGTTCCAACACTTCAATTCACTCTGCGAAGTGAATGTGTTGTTTCACTTTCTAAATGCTGTACTTTCAGAGAAAATCACTTTCTTTGAAAGTGCCTGAACATAATTTTAAGCATTCACAAGAAATTCACATACATTTCTCTGAAAGAGAAGCACTCTGTTCCAACATTTCAATTCACTGTGCAAAGTGAATGGAGTGTTGCTTCACTTTCTAAATGCTGTACTTTCAGAGAAAATCACTTTCCTTTGAAACTGCCTTAAACTACTTACAAGCATTCACCAGCAACTCACATGAGTTTATCTGAAAGGGAAGCACTCTGTTCCAACTCTTCAATTCACTGTGCGAAATGAATGGAGTGTTGTGTCACTTTCGAAATGCTGTACTTGCAGAGAAAATCACTTTCCTTTCAAAGTACCTTAAGCTACTTACAAGCATTCTCCAGCAACTCACATGAGTTTCTCTGAAAGAGAAGCAGTCTGTTCCAACACTTCAATTCACTGTGTGAAGTGAATGGAGTGTTCCGTCACTTTCTTAATCCTGTACTTTCAGAGAAAATCACTTTCCTATGAAAGTGCCTTAAGCTACTTACAAGCATTCACCAGCAACTCACATGAGTTTCTCTGAAAGAGAAGCAGTCTGTTCCAACACTTCAATTCACTGTGCGAAGTGAATGTGTTGTTGTTTCGTTTTCTAAATGCTGTACTTTCAGAGAAAATCACTCTTCTTTCAAAGTGCCTTAAGCTACTTACAAGCATTCACCAACAACTCTCATGCATTACTCTGAAAGAGAAGCAGTCTGTTCCACTACTTCAATTCAATGTGCGAAGTGAATGGAGTGTTGCTTCAGTTTCTAAATGCTGTATTTTCAGAGAAAATCACTTTCTTTGAAAGTGCCTTAAGCTTCTTACAAGCATTCACTAGCAACTCACATGAGTTTCTCTCAAAGAGAAGCAATCTGTTCCAGCACTTCAATTCACTGTGAGAAGTGAATGTGTTGTTGTTTCACTTTCTAAATGCTGTATTTTCAGAGAAAATCACTTTCTTTGATACTGCCTTAAGCTACTTACAAGCATTCACAAGAAACTCACATGCGTTTCTCTGAAAGAGAAGCACTCTGTTCCAACACTTCAATTCACTGTGCGAAGTGAATGGAGTGTTGCTTCACTTTCTAAATGCTGTAATTTCAGAGAAAATAACTTTCCTTTGATAGCGCCTTAAGCTACTTACAAGCATTCACCAGCAACTCACATGAGTTTCTCTGAAAGAGAGGCAGTCTGTTCCAACACTTCAATTCACTGTGCGAAGTGACTGGAGTGTTGCTTCACTTTCTAAATGCTGTACTTTCAGAGAAAATCACTTTCCTTTGACACTGCCTTAAGCTACTTGCAAGCATTCACAAGAAACTCTCATGGGTTTCTCTGAAAGAGAAGCAGTCTGTTCCAACACTTCAAATCACTGTGCGAAGTGAATGGAGTGTTGCTTCTATTTCTAAATGAAGTACTTTCAGAGAAAATCACTCTCCTTTGAAACTGCCTTAAGCTACTTACAAGCATTCACCAGCAACTCACATGAGTTTCTCTGAAAGAGAAGTAATCTGTTCCAACACTTCAATTCACTGTGCGAAGTGAATGTGTTGTTGTTTCGTTTTCTAAATGCTGTACTTTCAGAGAAAATCACTCTTCTTTGAAAGTGCCTTAAGCTACTTACAAGCATTCACCAGCAACTCACATGAGTTTCTCTGAAAGGAATCAGTCTGTTCCAACTCTTCAATTCACTGTGCGAAGTGAATGGAGTGTTGCGTCACTTTCTAAACGCTGTACTTTCAGAGAAAATCACTTTCCTTTCAAAGTACCTTAAGCGACTTACAAGCATTCACCAGCAACTCACATGAGTTTCTCTGAAAGAGAAGCAGTCTGTTCCAACACTTCAATTCACTGTGCGAAGTCAATGTGTTGTTGTTTCACTTTCTAAATGCTGTACTTTCAGAGAAAATCACTTTCCTTTGAAACTGCCTTAAGCTACTTACAAGCATTCACCAGCAACTCACATGCGTTTCTCTGAAAGAGAAGCAGTCTGTTCCAACACTTCAATTCACTGTGTGAAGTGAATGGAGTGTTGCGTCACTTTCTAAATCCTGTATTTTCAGAGAAAATCACTTTCCTTTGAAACTGCCTTAAGCTACTTACAAGCATTCACCAGCAACTCGCATGAGTTTCTTTGAAAGAGATGCATTCTGTTCCAACACTTCAGTTCACAGTGAGAAGTGAATGGAGTATTGCTTCACTTTCTAAATGCTGTCCTTTCAGAGAAAATCACTTTCCTTTGAAAGTGCCTTAAGCTACTTACAAGCATTCACAAGAAACTCACATGCATTTCCCTGAAAGAGAAGCAGTCTGTTCCAACACTTCATTTCACTGTGCGAAGTGAATAAAGTGTTGCTTCACTTTCTAAATGCGCTCCTTTTAGAGAAAATCACTCACTTTTGAAACTACCTGAAGTGACTTACAAGCATTCACAAGAAACTCACATCTGTTTCTCTGAAAGCAAAGCAGTCTGTTCCAACACTTCAATTCACTGTTCAAAGTGTATGGAGTGTTCCTTCACTTTCTAAATGCTGTACCTTCAGTAAAAATCACTTTCCTTTGACACTGCCTTAAGCTACCTACAAGCATTCACCAGCATCTCACATGACTTTCTCTGAAAGAGAAGCAGTCTGTTCCAACACTTCAATTCACTGTGCGAAGTCAATGGAGTGTTACTTCACTTTCTAAATGCTGTAGTCACAGAGAAAATCACTTTCCTTTGAATGTGCCTTAAGTTACTTACAAGCATTCACAAGAAACTCACATGCGTTGCTCTGAAAGAGAAGCAGTCTGTTCCAACACTTCAATTCACTGTGCTAAGTAAATGGAGTGTTACTTCACTTTCTAAATGCTGTACTTTCAGAGAAAATCACTTTCCTTTGAAACTGCCTTAAGCTACTTATAAGCATTCACAAGAAACTAACATGCGTTTCTCTGAAAGAGAAGCAGTCTGTTCCAACACTTCAATTCACTGTGCGAAGTGAATGGAGTGTTGCTTCGCTTTGTAAATGCTATCCTTTCAGAGAAAATCACTTTCCGTTGAAGGTGCCTTAAGCAACTTACAAGCTTTCACCAGCAACTCACATGAGTTTCTTTGAAAGAGAAGCAGTCTGTTCCAACACTTCAATTCACTGTGTGAAGTGAATGTGTTGTTGTTTCACTTTCTAAATGCTGTATTTTCAGAGAAAATCACTTTCCTTTGATACTGCCTTAAGCTACTTACATGCATTCACAAGAAACTCACATGCGTTTCTCTGAAAGAGAAGCAGTCTGTTCCAACACTTCAATTCACTGTGCGAAGTGAATGGAGTGTTACTTCACGTTCTAAATGCTGTACTTTCAGAGAAAATCACTTTCCTTTGAAACCGCCTTAAACTTCTTATAAGCATTCACCAGCAACTTACATGAGTTTCTCTGAAAGAGAGGCAGTCTGTTTCAACACTTCAATTCACTGTTCGAAGTGACTGGAGAGTTACTTCACTTTCTAAATGCTGTACTTTCAGAGAAAATCACTTTCCTTTCAAAGTACCTTAAGGTACTTAGAAGAATTCACCAGCAACTCACATGAGTTTCTCTGAAAGAGAAGCAGTCTGTTCCAACACTTCAATTCATTGTGCGAAGTGAATGTGTTGTTATTTCACTTTCTAAATGCTGTACTTTCAAAGAAAATCACTTTCCTTTGAAACTGTCTTAAGCTACTTACAAGCATTCACCAGCAACTCACATACATTTCTCTGAAAGAGAAGCAGTCTGTTCCAACACTTCAATTCACTGTGCGAAGTGAATGGAGTGTTGCTTCACTTTCTAAATGCTGTACTTTCAGAGAAAATCACTTTCCTTTGAAACTGCCTTAAGCTACTTACAAGCATTCACCAGCAACTCACATCAGTTTCTCTGAAAGAGAAGTATTCTGTTGCAACACTTCAATTCACAGTGCAAAGTGAATGGAGTGTTGCTTCGCTTTCTAAATGCTGTACTTTCAGAGAAAATCACTTTCCCTTGAAACTGCCTTCAACTACTTACAAGCATTCACCAGCAACTCACATGAGTTTCTCTGAAAGAGAAGAAGTCTGTTCCAACTCTTCAATTCACTGTGTGAAGTGAATGGAGTCTTGCGTCACTTTCTAAATGCTGTACTTTCAGAGAAAATCACTTTCCTTTCAAAATACCTTAAGCTACTTACAAGCATTCACCAGCAACTCACATGAGTTTCTCTGAAAGAGATGCAGTCTGTTCAAACACTACAATTCATTGTGCAAAGTGAATGTGTTGTTGTTTCACTTTCTAAATGCTGTACTTTCAGAGAAAATCACTTTCCTTTGAAACTGCCTTAAGCTACTTACAAGCATTCACCAGCAACTCACATACAATTCTCTGAAAGAGAAGCATTCTGTTCCAACACTTCAATTCATTGTGCGAAGTGAATGGAGTGTTGCTTCACTTTCTAAATGCTGTATATTCAGAGAAAATCACTTTCCTTTGAAAGTTCCTTAAGCTACTTACAAGCATTCACCAGCAACTCACATGAGTTTCTCTGAAAGAGAAGCAGTCTGTTCCAACACTTCAATTCACTGTGCGAAGTGAATGTGTTGTTGTTTCGTTTTCTAAATGCTGTACTTTCAGAGAAAATCACTCTTCTTTGAAAGTGCCTTAAGCTACTTACAAGCATTCACCAACAAGTCTCATGCATTACTCTGAAAGAGAAGCAGTCTGTTCCAATACTTCAATTCAATGTGCGAAGTGAATGGAGTGTTGCTTCATTTACTAAATGCTGTAATTTCAGAGAAAATAACTTTCCTTTGATACCACCTTAAGCTACTTACAAGCATTCACCAGCAACTCACATGAGTTTCTCTGAAAGAGAGGCAGTCTGTTCCAACACTTCAATTCACAGTGCAAAGTGAATGGAGTGTTGCGTCACTTTCTAAATGCTGTACTTTCAGAGAAAATCACTTTCCTTTGAAAGTGCCTTAAGCTACTTACAAGCATTCACCAGCAACTCACATGCATTTTTCAGAAAGAGAAGCAGTCTGTTCCAACACTTCAATTCACTCTGCGAAGTGAATGTGTTGTTGTTTCACTTTCTAAATGCTGTACTTTCAGAGAAAATCACTTTCCTTTGAAACTGCCTTAAGCTACTTACAAGCATTCACCAGCAACTCACATGCATTTCTCTGAAAGAGAAGCAGTCTGTTCCAACACTTCAATTCACTGTGCGAAATGAATGGAGTGTTGCTTCACTTTCTAAATGCTGTACTTTCAGAGAAAATCACTTTCTTTGAAAGTGCCTGAACATAATTTTAAGCATTCACAAGAAATTCACATGCATTTCTCTGAAAGAGAAGCAGTCTGTTCCAACACTTCAATTCACTGTGCGAAGTGAATGGAGGGTTGCGACACTTTCTAAATGCTGTACTTTCAGAGAAAATCCCTTTCCTTTGAAACTGCCTTAAGCTACTTACAAGCATTCACCAGCAACTCACATGACTTTTTCTGAAAGATTAGCAGTCTGTTCCAACACTTCAATTCACTGTGCGAAGTGAATGTGTTGTTGTTTCACTTTCTAAATGCTGTATTTTCAGAGAAAATCACTTTCCTTTGATACTGCCTTAAGCTACTTACAAGCATTCACAACAAACTCACATGCGTTTTTCTGAAAGAGAAGCAGTCTGTTACAACACTTCAATTCACTGTGAGAAGTGAATGGAGTGTCGCTTCACTTTCTAAATGCTGTAATTTCAGAGAAAATCACTTTCCTTGAAAGTGCCTTAAGCTACTTACAAGGATTCACCAGCAACTCACATGAGTTTCTCTGAAAGAGAAGCAGTCTGTTCCAACACTTCAATTCACTGTGCAAAGTGAATGGAGTGTTGCTTCACTTTCTAAATGCTGTACTTTCAGAGAAAATCACTTTCCTTTGAAACCGCCTTAAACTTCTTATAAGCATTCACCAGCAACTTACATGAGTTTCTCTGAAAGAGAGGCAGTCTGTTTCAACACTTCAATTCACTGTTCGAAGTGACTGGAGAGTTACTTCACTTTCTAAATGCTGTACTTTCAGAGAAAATCACTTTCCTTTCAAAGTACCTTAAGGTACTTAGAAGCATTCACCAGCAACTCACATGAGTTTCTCTGAAAGAGAAGCAGTCTGTTCCAAGACTTCAATTCATTGTGCGAAGTGAATGTGTTGTTATTTCACTTTCTAAATGCTGTACTTTCAAAGAAAATCACTTTCCTTTGAAACTGTCTTAAGCTACTTACAAGCATTCACCAGCAACTCACATACATTTCTCTGAAAGAGAAGCAGTCTGTTCCAACACTTATATTCACTGTGCGAAGTGAATGGAGTGTTGCTTCACTTTCTAAATGCTGTACTTTCAGAGAAAATCACTTTCCTTTGAAACTGCCTTAAGCTACTTACAAGCATTCACCAGCAACTCACATCAGTTTCTCTGAAAGAGAAGTATTCTGCTGCAACACTTCAATTCACAGTGCAAAGTGAATGGAGTGTTGCTTCGCTTTCTAAATGCTGTACTTTCAGAGAAAATCACTTTCCTTTGAAACTGCCTTCAACTACTTACAAGCATTCACCAGCAACTCACATGAGTTTCTCTGAAAGAGAAGAAGTCTGTTCCAACTCTTCAATTCACTGTGTGAAGTGAATGGAGTCTTGCGTCACTTTCTAAATGCTGTATTTTCAGAGAAAATCACTTTCCTTTCAAAATACCTTAAGCTACTTACAAGCATTCACCAGCAACTCACATGAGTTTCTCTGAAAGAGATGCAGTCTGTTCAAACACTACAATTCATTGTGCAAAGTGAATGTGTTGTTGTTTCACTTTCTAAATGCTGTACTTTCAGAGAAAATCACTTTCCTTTGAAACTGCCTTAAGCTACTTACAAGCATTCACCAGCAACTCACATACAATTCTCTGAAAGAGAAGCATTCTGTTCCAACACTTCAATTCATTGTGCGAAGTGAATGGAGTGTTGCTTCACTTTCTAAATGCTGTATATTCAGAGAAAATCACTTTCCTTTGAAAGTTCCTTAAGCTACTTACAAGCATTCACCAGCAACTCACATGAGTTTCTCTGAAAGAGAAGCAGTCTGTTCCAACACTTCAATTCACTGTGCGAAGTGAATGTGTTGTTGTTTCGTTTTCTAAATGCTGTACTTTCAGAGAAAATCACTCTTCTTTGAAAGTGCCTTAAGCTACTTACAAGCATTCACCAACAAGTCTCATGCATTACTCTGAAAGAGAAGCAGTCTGTTCCAATACTTCAATTCAATGTGCGAAGTGAATGGAGTGTTGCTTCATTTTCTAAATGCTGTACTTTCAGAGAAAATCTCTTTCCTTTGAAACTGCCTTAAGCTACTTACAAGCATTCACCAGCAACTCACATGAGTTTCTCTGAAAGAGAAGCAGTCTGTTCCAACACTTCAATTCACAGTGCAAAGTGAATGGAGTGTTGCGTCACTTTCTAAATGCTGTACTTTCAGAGAAAATCACTTTCCTTTGAAAGTGCCTTAAGCTACTTACAAGTATTCCCCAGCAACTCACATGCATTTTTCAGAAAGAGAAGCAGTCTGTTCCAACACTTCAATTCACTCTGCGAAGTGAATGTGTTGTTGTTTCACTTTCTAAATGCTGTACTTTCAGAGAAAATCACTTTCCTTTGAAACTGCCTTAAGCTACTTACAAGCATTCACCAGCAACTCACATGCATTTCTCTGAAAGAGAAGCAGTCTGTTCCAACACTTCAATTCACTGTGCGAAATGAATGGAGTGTTGCTTCACGTTCTAAATGCTGTACTTTCAGAGAAAATCACTTTCTTTGAAAGTGCCTGAACATAATTTTAAGCATTCACAAGAAATTCACATGCATTTCTCTGAAAGAGAACCAGTCTGTTCCAACACTTCAATTCACTCTGCGAAGTGAATGTGTTGTTGTTTCACTTTCTAAATGCTGTACTTTCAGAGAAAATCCCTTTCCTTTGAAACTGCCTTAAGCTACTTACAAGCATTCACCAGCAACTCACATGACTTTTTCTGAAAGATTAGCAGTCTGTTCCAACACTTCAATTCACTGTGCGAAGTGAATGTGTTGTTGTTTCACTTTCTAAATGCTGTATTTTCAGAGAAAATCACTTTCCTTTGATACTGCCTTAAGCTACTTACAAGCATTCACAACAAACTCACATGCGTTTTTCTGAAAGAGAAGCAGTCTGTTACAACACTTCAATTCACTGTGAGAAGTGAATGGAGTGTCGCTTCACTTTCTAAATGCTGTAATTTCAGAGAAAATCACTTTCCTTGAAAGTGCCTTAAGCTACTTACAAGGATTCACCAGCAACTCACATGAGTTTCTCTTAAAGAGAAGCAGTCTGTTCCAACACTTCAATTCACTGTGCAAAGTGAATGGAGTGTTGCTTCACTTTCTAAATGCTGTACTTTCAGAGAAAATCACTTTCCTTTGAAACCGCCTTAAACTTCTTATAAGCATTCACCAGCAACTTACATGAGTTTCTCTGAAAGAGAGGCAGTCTGTTTCAACACTTCAATTCACTGTTCGAAGTGACTGGAGAGTTACTTCACTTTCTAAATGCTGTACTTTCAGAGAAAATCACTTTCCTTTCAAAGTACCTTAAGGTACTTAGAAGCATTCACCAGCAACTCACATGAGTTTCTCTGAAAGAGAAGCAGTCTGTTCCAAGACTTCAATTCATTGTGCGAAGTGAATGTGTTGTTATTTCACTTTCTAAATGCTGTACTTTCAAAGAAAATCACTTTCCTTTGAAACTGTCTTAAGCTACTTACAAGCATTCACCAGCAACTCACATACATTTCTCTGAAAGAGAAGCATTCTGTTCCAACACTTCAATTCATTGTGCGAAGTGAATGGAGTGTTGCTTCACTTTCTAAATGCTGTATATTCAGAGAAAATCACTTTCCTTTGAAAGTTCCTTAAGCTACTTACAAGCATTCACCAGCAACTCACATGAGTTTCTCTGAAAGAGAAGCAGTCTGTTCCAACACTTCAATTCACTGTGCGAAGTGAATGTGTTGTTGTTTCGTTTTCTAAATGCTGTACTTTCAGAGAAAATCACTCTTCTTTGAAAGTGCCTTAAGCTACATACAAGCATTCACCAACAAGTCTCATGCATTACTCTGAAAGAGAAGCAGTCTGTTCCAATACTTCAATTCAATGTGCGAAGTGAATGGAGTGTTGCTTCATTTTCTAAATGCTGTAATTTGAGAGAAAATAACTTTCCTTTGATACCACCTTAAGCTACTTACAAGCATTCACCAGCAACTCACATGAGTTTCTCTGAAAGAGAGGCAGTCTGTTCCAACACTTCAATTCACTGTGCGAAGTGACTGGAGTGTTGCTTCACTTTCTAAATGCTGTACATTCAGAGAAAATCACTTTCCTTTGACACTGCCTTAAGCTACTTGCAAGCATTCACAAGAAACTCTCATGCGTTTCTCTGAAAGAGAAGCAGTCTGTTCCAACACTTCAATTCACTGTGCGAAGTGAATAGAGTGTTGCTTCTATTTCTAAATGCTGTACTTTCAGAGAAAATCTCTTTCCTTTGAAACTGCCTTAAGCTACTTACAAGCATTCACCAGCAACTCACATGAGTTTCTCTGAAAGAGAAGCAGTCTGTTCCAACACTTCAATTCACAGTGCAAAGTGAATGGAGTGTTGCGTCACTTTCTAAATGCTGTACTTTCAGAGAAAATCACTTTCCTTTGAAAGTGCCTTAAGCTACTTACAAGTATTCCCCAGCAACTCACATGCATTTTTCAGAAAGAGAAGCAGTCTGTTCCAACACTTCAATTCACTCTGCGAAGTGAATGTGTTGTGGTTTCACTTTCTAAATGCTGTACTTTCAGAGAAAATCACTTTCCTTTGAAACTGCCTTAAGCTACTTACAAGCATTCACCAGCAACTCACATGCATTTCTCTGAAAGAGAAGCAGTCTGTTCCAACACTTCAATTCACTGTGCGAAATGAATGGAGTGTTGCTTCACGTTCTAAATGCTGTACTTTCAGAGAAAATCACTTTCTTTGAAAGTGCCTGAACATAATTTTAAGCATTCACAAGAAATTCACATGCATTTCTCTGAAAGAGAACCAGTCTGTTCCAACACTTCAATTCACTGTGCGAAGTGAATGGAGGGTTGCGTCACTTTCTAAATGCTGTACTTTCAGAGAAAATCCCTTTCCTTTGAAACTGCCTTAAGCTACTTACAAGCATTCACCAGCAACTCACATGACTTTTTCTGAAAGATTAGCAGTCTGTTCCAACACTTCAATTCACTGTGCGAAGTGAATGTGTTGTTGTTTCACTTTCTAAATGCTGTATTTTCAGAGAAAATCACTTTCCTTTGATACTGCCTTAAGCTACTTACAAGCATTCACAACAAACTCACATGCGTTTTTCTGAAAGAGAAGCAGTCTGTTCCAACACTTCAATTCACTGTGAGAAGTGAATGGAGTGTCGCTTCACTTTCTAAATGCTGTAATTTCAGAGAAAATCACTTTCCTTGAAAGTGCCTTAAGCTACTTACAAGGATTCACCAGCAACTCACATGAGTTTCTCTGAAAGAGAAGCAGTCTGTTCCAACACTTCAATTCACTGTGCAAAGTGAATGGAGTGTTGCTTCACTTTCTAAATGCTGTACTTTCAGAGAAAATCACTTTCCTTTGAAACTGCCTAAAACTACTTACAAGCATTCACCAGCAGCTCACATGAGTTTCTCTGAAAGAGAAGCAGTCTGTTCCAACTCTTCAATTCACTGTGCAAAGTGAATGGAGTGTTGCGTCACTTTTTAAATGCTGTACTTTCAGAGAAAATCTCTTTCCTTTCAAAGTACCTTAAGCTACTTACAAGCATTCACCAGCAATTCACATGAGTTTCTCTGAAAGAGAAGCAGTCTGTTCCAACACTACCATTCATTGTGCGAAGTGAATATGTTGTTGTTTCACTTTCTAAATGCTGTACTTTCAGAGAAAATCACTTTCCTTTGAAACTGCCTTAAGCTACTTACAAGCATTCACCAGCAACTCACATACATTTCTCTGAAAGAGAAGCAGTCTGTTCCAACTCTTCAAATCACTGTGCGAAGTGAATGGAGTGTTGCGTCACTTTCGAAATGCTGTACTTTCAGAGCAAATCACTTTCCTTTCAAAGTACCTAAAGCTTCTTACAAGCATTCACCAGCAACTCACATGAGTTTCTCTGAAAGAGAAGCAGTCTGTTCCAACACTTTAATTCACTGTGTGAAGTGAATGGAGTGTTCCGTCACTTTCTTAATCCTGTACTTTCAGAGAAAATCACTTTCCTTTCAAAGCGCCTTAAGCTACTTACAAGCATTCACCAGCAACTCACATGAGTTTCTCTGAAAGAGAAGCAGTCTGTTCCAACACTTCAATTCACTCTGCGAAGTGAATGTGTTGTTGTTTCGTTTTCTAAATGCTGTACTTTCAGAGAAAATCACTCTTCTTTGAAAGTGCCTTAAGCTACTTACAAGCATTCACCAACAACTCTCATGCATTACTCTGAAAGAGAAGCAGTCTGTTGCAATACTTCAATTCAATGTGTGAAGTGAATGGAGTGTTGCTTCACTTCCTAAATGCTGTACTTTCAGAGAAAATCACTTTCTTTGAAAGTGCCTTAAGATAATTATAAGCATTCACAAGAAACTCATATGCATTTCTCTGAAAGAGAAGCAGTCTTTTCCAACACTTCAATTCACTGTGCGAAGTGAATGGAGGGTTGCTTCACTTTCTAAATGCTGTACTTTCAGCGAAAATCACTTTCCTTTGAAAGTGCCTGAAGCTACTTACAAGCATTCACCAGCAACTCACATGAGTTTCTCTAAAAGAGAAGCAGTCTGTTCCAACACTTCAATTCACTCTGAGAAGTGAATGTGTTGTTGTTTCACTTTCTAAATGCTGTATTTTCAGTTAAAATCACTTTTCTTTGATACTGCCTTAAGCTACTTACAAGCATTCACAAGAGACTCACATGCGTTTCTCTGAAAGAGAAGCACTCTGTTCCAACACTTCAATTCACTGTGCGAAGTGAATGGAGTGTTGCTTCACTTTCTACGTGCTGTACTTTCAGAGAAAATCACTTTCCTTTGAAAGTGCCTTAAGCTACTTACAAGCATTCCCCAGCAACTCACATGCATTTTTCAGAAAGAGAAGCAGTCTGTTCCAACACTTCAATTCACTCTGCGAAGTGAATGTGTTGTTGTTTCACTTTCTAAATGCTGTACTTTCAGAGAAAATCACTTTCCTTTGAAACTGCCTTAAGCTACTTACAAGCATTCACCAGCAACTCACATGCATTTCTCTGAAAGAGAAGCAGTCTGTTCCAACACTTCAATTCACTGTGCGAAATGAATGGAGTGTTGCTTCACGTTCTAAATGCTGTACTTTCAGAGAAAATCACTTTCTTTGAAAGTGCCTGAACATAAATTTAAGCATTCACAAGAAATTCACATGCATTTCTCTGAAAGAGAACCAGTCTGTTCCAACACTTCAATTCACTGTGCGAAGTGAATGGAGGGTTGCGTCACTTTCTAAATGCTGTACTTTCAGAGAAAATCCCTTTCCTTTGAAACTGCCTTAAGCTACTTACAAGCATTCACCAGCAACTCACATGACTTTTTCTGAAAGATTAGCAGTCTGTTCCAACACTTCAATTCACTGTGCGAAGTGAATGTGTTGTTGTTTCACTTTCTAAATGCTGTATTTTCAGAGAAAATCACTTTCCTTTGAAACTGCCTTAAGCTACTTACAAGCATTCACCAGCAACTCACATGCGTTTTTCTGAAAGAGAAGCAGTCTGTTCCAACACTTCAATTCACTGTGAGAAGTGAATGGAGTGTCGCTTCACTTTCGAAATGCTGTAATTTCAGAGAAAATCACTTTCCTTTGAAAGTGCCTTAAGCTACTTACAAGGATTCACCAGCAACTCACATGAGTTTCTCTGAAAGAGAAGCAGTCTGTTCCAACACTTCAATTCACTGTGCAAAGTGAATGGAGTGTTGCTTCACTTTCTAAATGCTGTACTTTCAGAGAAAATCACTTTCCTTTGAAACTGCCTAAAACTACTTACAAGCATTCACCAGCAGCTCACATGAGTTTCTCTGAAAGAGAAGCAGTCTGTTCCAACTCTTCAATTCACTGTGCGAAGTGAATGGAGTGTTGCGTCACTTTTTAAATGCTGTACTTTCAGAGAAAATCTCTTTCCTTTCAAAGTACCTTAAGCTACTTACAAGCATTCACCAGCAATTCACATGAGTTTCTCTGAAAGAGAAGCAGTCTGTTCCAACACTACCATTCATTGTGCGAAGTGAATTTGTTGTTGTTTCACTTTCTAAATGCTGTACTTTCAGAGAAAATCACTTTCCTTTGAAACTGCCTTAAGCTACTTACAAGCATTCACCAGCAACTCACATACATTTCTCTGAAAGAGAAGCAGTCTGTTCCAACTCTTCAATTCACTGTGCGAAGTGAATGGAGTGTTGCGTCACTTTCGAAATGCTGTACTTTCAGAGAAAATCACTTTCCTTTCAAAGTACCTAAAGCTTCTTACAAGCATTCACCAGCAACTCACATGAGTTTCTCTGAAAGAGAAGCAGTCTGTTCCAACACTTTAATTCACTGTGTGAAGAGAATGGAGTGTTCCGTCACATTCTTAATCCTGTACTTTCAGAGAAAATCACTTTCCTTTCAAAGTGCCTTAAGCTACTTACAAGCATTCACCAGCAACTCACATGAGTTTCTCTGAAAGAGAAGCAGTCTGTTCCAACACTTCAATTCACTCTGCGAAGTGAATGTGTTGTTGTTTCGTTTTCTAAATGCTGTACTTTCAGAGAAAATCACTCTTCTTTGAAAGTGCCTTAAGCTACTTACAAGCATTCACCAACAACTCTCATGCATTACTCTGAAAGAGAAGCAGTCTGTTCCAATACTTCAATTCAATGTGTGAAGTGAATGGAGTGTTGCTTCACTTCCTAAATGCTGTACTTTCAGAGAAAATCACTTTCTTTGAAAGTGCCTTAAGATAATTATAAGCATTCACAAGAAAATCATATGCATTTCTCTGAAATAGAAGCAGTCTGTTCCAACACTTCAATTCACTGTGCGAAGTGAATGGAGGGTTGCTTCACTTTCTAAATGCTGTACTTTCAGCGAAAATCACTTTCCTTTGAAAGTGCCTGAAGCTACTTACAAGCATTCACCAGCAACTCACATGAGTTTCTCTAAAAGAGAAGCAGTCTGTTCCAACACTTCAATTCACTCTGAGAAGTGAATGTGTTGTTGTTTCACTTTCTAAATGCTGTATTTTCAGAGAAAATCACTTTTCTTTGATACTGCCTTAAGCTACTTACAAGCATTCACAAGAGACTCACATGCGTTTCTCTGAAAGAGAAGCACTCTGTTCCAACACTTCAATTCACTGTGCGAAGTGAATGGAGTGTTGCTTCACTTTCTACGTGCTGTACTTTCAGAGAAAATCACTTTCCTTTGAAAGTGCCTTAAGCTACTTACAAGCATTCCCCAGCAACTCACATGCATTTTTCAGAAAGAGAAGCAGTCTGTTCCAACACTTCAATTCACTCTGCGAAGTGAATGTGTTGTTGTTTCACTTTCTAAATGCTGTATTTTCAGAGAAAATCACTTTTCTTTGATACTGCCTTAAGCTACTTACAAGCATTCACAAGAGACTCACATGCGTTTCTCTGAAAGAGAAGCACTCTGTTCCAACACTTCAATTCACTGTGCGAAGTGAATGGAGTGTTGCTTCACTTTCTACGTGCTGTACTTTCAGAGAAAATCACTTTCCTTTGAAAGTGCCTTAAGCTACTTACAAGCATTCCCCAGCAACTCACATGCATTTTTCAGAAAGAGAAGCAGTCTGTTCCAACACTTCAATTCACTCTGCGAAGTGAATGTGTTGTTGTTTCACTTTCTAAATGCTGTACTTTCAGAGAAAATCACTTTCCTTTGAAACTGCCTTAAGCTACTTACAAGCATTCACCAGCAACTCACATGCATTTCTCTGAAAGAGAAGCAGTCTGTTCCAACACTTCAATTCACTGTGCGAAATGAATGGAGTGTTGCTTCACGTTCTAAATGCTGTACTTTCAGAGAAAATCACTTTCTTTGAAAGTGCCTGAACATAATTTTAAGCATTCACAAGAAATTCACATGCATTTCTCTGAAAGAGAACCAGTCTGTTCCAACACTTCAATTCACTGTGCGAAGTGAATGGAGGGTTGCGTCACTTTCTAAATGCTGTACTTTCAGAGAAAATCCCTTTCCTTTGAAACTGCCTTAAGCTACTTACAAGCATTCACCAGCAACTCACATGACTTTTTCTGAAAGATTAGCAGTCTGTTCCAACACTTCAATTCACTGTGCGAAGTGAATGTGTTGTTGTTTCACTTTCTAAATGCTGTATTTTCAGAGAAAATCACTTTCCTTTGATACTGCCTTAAGCTACTTACAAGCATTCACAACAAACTCACATGCGTTTTTCTGAAAGAGAAGCAGTCTGTTCCAACACTTCAATTCACTGTGAGAAGTGAATGGAGTGTCGCTTCACTTTCGAAATGCTGTAATTTCAGAGAAAATCACTTTCCTTTGAAAGTGCCTTAAGCTACTTACAAGGATTCACCAGCAACTCACATGAGTTTCTCTGAAAGAGAAGCAGTCTGTTCCAACACTTCAATTCACTGTGCAAAGTGAATGGAGTGTTGCTTCACTTTCTAAATGCTGTACTTTCAGAGAAAATCACTTTCCTTTGAAACTGCCTAAAACTAATTACAAGCATTCACCAGCAGCTCACATGAGTTTCTCTGAAAGAGAAGCAGTCTGTTCCAACTCTTCAATTCACTGTGCGAAGTGAATGGAGTGTTGCGTCACTTTTTAAATGCTGTACTTTCAGAGAAAATCTCTTTCCTTTCAAAGTACCTTAAGCTACTTACAAGCATTCACCAGCAATTCACATGAGTTTCTCTGAAAGAGAAGCAGTCTGTTCCAACACTACCATTCATTGTGCGAAGTGAATTTGTTGTTGTTTCACTTTCTAAATGCTGTACTTTCAGAGAAAATCACTTTCCTTTGAAACTGCCTTAAGCTACTTACAAGCATTCACCAGCAACTCACATACATTTCTCTGAAAGAGAAGCAGTCTGTTCCAACTCTTCAATTCACTGTGCGAAGTGAATGGAGTGTTGCGTCACTTTCGAAATGCTGTACTTTCAGAGAAAATCACTTTCCTTTCAAAGTACCTAAAGCTTCTTACAAGCATTCACCAGCAACTCACATGAGTTTCTCTGAAAGAGAAGCAGTCTGTTCCAACACTTTAATTCACTGTGTGAAGTGAATGGAGTGTTCCGTCACTTTCTTAATCCTGTACTTTCAGAGAAAATCACTTTCCTTTCAAAGTGCCTTAAGCTACTTACAAGCATTCACCAGCAACTCACATGAGTTTCTCTGAAAGAGAAGCAGTCTGTTCCAACACTTCAATTCACTCTGCGAAGTGAATGTGTTGTTGTTTCGTTTTCTAAATGCTGTACTTTCAGAGAAAATCACTCTTCTTTGAAAGTGCCTTAAGCTACTTACAAGCATTCACCAACAACTCTCATGCATTACTCTGAAAGAGAAGCAGTCTGTTCCAATACTTCAATTCACTGTGCGAAATGAATGGAGGGTTGCTTCACTTTCTAAATGCTGTACTTTCAGCGAAAATCACTTTCCTTTGAAAGTGCCTGAAGCTACTTACAAGCATTTACCAGCAACTCACATGAGTTTCTCTAAAAGAGAAGCAGTCTGTTCCAACACTTCAATTCACTGTGCGAAATGAATGGAGTGTTGCTTCACGTTCTAAATGCTGTACTTTCAGAGAAAATCACTTTCTTTGAAAGTGCCTGAACATAATTTTAAGCATTCACAAGAAATTCACATGCATTTCTCTGAAAGAGAACCAGTCTGTTCCAACACTTCAATTCATTGTGCGAAGTGAATGGAGGGTTGCGTCACTTTCTAAATGCTGCACTTTCAGAGAAAATCCCTTTCCTTTGAAACTGCCTTAAGCTACTTACAAGCATTCACCTGCAACTCACATGACTTTTTCTGAAAGATTAGCAGTCTGTTCCAACACTTCAATTCACTGTGCGAAGTGAATGTGTTGTTGTTTCACTTTCTAAATGCTGTATTTTCAGAGAAAATCACTTTCCTTTGATACTGCCTTAAGCTACTTACAAGCATTCACAACAAACTCACATGCGTTTTTCTGAAAGAGAAGCAGTCTATTCCAACACTTCAATTCACTGTGAGAAGTGAATGGAGTGTCGCTTCACTTTCTAAATGCTGTAATTTCAGAGAAAATCACTTTCCTTTGAAACTGCCTAAAACTAATTACAAGCATTCACCAGCAGCTCACATGAGTTTCTCTGAAAGAGAAGCAGTCTGTTCCAACTCTTCAATTCACTGTGCGAAGTGAATGGAGTGTTGCGTCACTTTTTAAATGCTGTACTTTCAGAGAAAATCTCTTTCCTTTCAAAGTACCTTAAGCTACTTACAAGCATTCACCAGCAACTCACATGAGCTTCTCTGAAAGAGAAGCAGTCTGTTCCAACACTTCAATTCACTCTGCGAAGTGAATGTGTTGTTGTTTCGTTTTCTAAATGCTGTACTTTCAGAGAAAATCACTCTTCTTTGAAAGTGCCTTAAGCTACTTACAAGCATTCACCAACAACTCTCATGCATTACTCTGAAAGAGAAGCAGTCTGTTCCAATACTTCAATTCAATGTGTGAAGTGAATGGAGTGTTGCTTCACTTCCTAAATGCTGTACTTTCAGAGAAAATCACTTTCTTTGAAAGTGCCTTAAGATAATTATAAGCATTCACAAGAAACTCATATGCATTTCTCTGAAAGAGAAGCAGTCTGTTCCAACACTTCAATTCACTGTGCGAAGTGAATGGAGGGTTGCTTCACTTTCTAAATGCTGTACTTTCAGCGAAAATCACTTTCCTTTGAAAGTGCCTGAAGCTACTTACAAGCATTCACCAGCAACTCACATGAGTTTCTCTAAAAGAGAAGCAGTCTGTTCCAACACTTCAATTCACTCTGAGAAGTGAATGTGTTGTTGTTTCACTTTCTAAATGCTGTATTTTCAGAGAAAATCACTTTTCTTTGATACTGCCTTAAGCTACTTACAAGCATTCACAAGAGACTCACATGCGTTTCTCTGAAAGAGAAGCACTCTGTTCCAACACTTCAATTCACTGTGCGAAGTGAATGGAGTGTTGCTTCACTTTCTACGTGCTGTACTTTCAGAGAAAATCACTTTCTTTGAAAGTGGCTTAAGCTACTTACAAGCATTCACCAGCAACTCACATGAGTTTCTCTAAAAGAGAAGCAGTCTGTTCCAACACTTCAATTCACTGTGCGAAGTGAATGGAGTGTTGCTTCACTTTCTAAATGCTGTCCTTTCAGAGAAAATCACTTTCCTTTGAAAGTGCCTTAAGCTACTTACAAGCATTCAACAGAAATTCACATGCGTTTCACTGAAAGAGAAGCAGTCTGTTCCAACACTTCAATTCACAGTGCAAAGTGAATGGAGTGTTGCTTCACTTTCTAAATGCTGTATTTTCAGAGAAAATCACTTTTCTTTGATACTGCCTTAAGCTACTTACAAGCATTCACAAGAGACTCACATGCGTTTCTCTGAAAGAGAAGCACTCTGTTCCAACACTTCAATTCACTGTGCGAAGTGAATGGAGTGTTGCTTCACTTTCTACGTGCTGTACTTTCAGAGAAAATCACTTTCCTTTGAAAGAGCCTTAAGCTACTTACAAGCATTCCCCAGCAACTCACATGCATTTTTCAGAAAGAGAAGCAGTCTGTTCCAACACTTCAATTCACTCTGCGAAGTGAATGTGTTGTTGTTTCACTTTCTAAATGCTGTATTTTCAGAGAAAATCACTTTTCTTTGATACTGCCTTAAGCTACTTACAAGCATTCACAAGAGACTCACATGCGTTTCTCTGAAAGAGAAGCACTCTGTTCCAACACTTCAATTCACTGTGCGAAGTGAATGGAGTGTTGCTTCACTTTCTACGTGCTGTACTTTCAGAGAAAATCACTTTCCTTTGAAAGTGCCTTAAGCT
Source organism: Myodes glareolus (assembly GCF_982192425.1). Taxonomy (NCBI): domain Eukaryota; kingdom Metazoa; phylum Chordata; class Mammalia; order Rodentia; family Cricetidae; genus Myodes; species Myodes glareolus. Next base: position 64,225 of record NW_028263320.1, on the reverse strand, counting down.
ACTTACAAGCATTCCCCAGCAACTCACATGCATTTTTCAGAAAGAGAAGCAGTCTGTTCCAACACTTCAATTCACTCTGCGAAGTGAATGTGTTGTTGTTTCACTTTCTAAATGCTGTACTTTCAGAGAAAATCACTTTCCTTTGAAACTGCCTTAAGCTACTTACAAGCATTCACCAGCAACTCACATGCATTTCTCTGAAAGAGAAGCAGTCTGTTCCAACACTTCAATTCACTGTGCGAAATGAATGGAGTGTTGCTTCACGTTCTAAATGCTGTACTTTCAGAGAAAATCACTTTCTTTGAAAGTGCCTGAACATAATTTTAAGCATTCACAAGAAATTCACATGCATTTCTCTGAAAGAGAACCAGTCTGTTCCAACACTTCAATTCACTGTGCGAAGTGAATGGAGGGTTGCGTCACTTTCTAAATGCTGTACTTTCAGAGAAAATCCCTTTCCTTTGAAACTGCCTTAAGCTACTTACAAGCATTCACCAGCAACTCACATGACTTTTTCTGAAAGATTAGCAGTCTGTTCCAACACTTCAATACACTGTGCGAAGTGAATGTGTTGTTGTTTCACTTTCTAAATGCTGTATTTTCAGAGAAAATCACTTTCCTTTGATACTGCCTTAAGCTACTTACAAGCATTCACAACAAACTCACATGCGTTTTTCTGAAAGAGAAGCAGTCTGTTCCAACACTTCAATTCACTGTTAGAAGTGAATGGAGTGTCGCTTCACTTTCTAAATGCTGTAATTTCAGAGAAAATCACTTTCCTTTGAAAGTGCCTTAAGCTACTTACAAGGATTCACCAGCAACTCACATGAGTTTCTCTGAAAGAGAAGCAGTCTGTTCCAACACTTCAATTCACTGTGCAAAGTGAATGGAGTGTTGCTTCACTTTCTAAATGCTGTACTTTCAGAGAAAATCACTTTCCTTTGAAACTGCCTAAAACTAATTACAAGCATTCACCAGCAGCTCACATGAGTTTCTCTGAAAGAGAAGCAGTCTGTTCCAACTCTTCAATTCACTGTGCGAAGTGAATGGAGTGTTGCGTCACTTTTTAAATGCTGTACTTTCAGAGAAAATCTCTTTCCTTTCAAAGTACCTTAAGCTACTTACAAGCATTCACCAGCAATTCACATGAGTTTCTCTGAAAGAGAAGCAGTCTGTTCCAACACTACCATTCATTGTGCGAAGTGAATTTGTTGTTGTTTCACTTTCTAAATGCTGTACTTTCAGAGAAAATCACTTTCCTTTGAAACTGCCTTAAGCTACTTACAAGCATTCACCAGCAACTCACATACATTTCTCTTAAAGAGAAGCAGTCTGTTCCAACTCTTCAATTCACTGTGCGAAGTGAATGGAGTGTTGCGTCACTTTCGAAATGCTGTACTTTCAGAGAAAATCACTTTCCTTTCAAAGTACCTAAAGCTTCTTACAAGCATTCACCAGCAACTCACATGAGTTTCTCTGAAAGAGAAGCAGTCTGTTCCAACACTTTAATTCACTGTGTGAAGTGAATGGAGTGTTCCGTCACTTTCTTAATCCTGTACTTTCAGAGAAAATCACTTTCCTTTCAAAGTGCCTTAAGCTACTTACAAGCATTCACCAGCAACTCACATGAGTTTCTCTGAAAGAGAAGCAGTCTGTTCCAACACTTCAATTCACTCTGCGAAGTGAATGTGTTGTTGTTTCGTTTTCTAAATGCTGTACTTTCAGAGAAAATCACTCTTCTTTGAAAGTGCCTTAAGCTACTTACAAGCATTCACCAACAACTCTCATGCATTACTCTGAAAGAGAAGCAGTCTGTTCCAATACTTCAATTCACTGTGCGAAATGAATGGAGGGTTGCTTCACTTTCTAAATGCTGTACTTTCAGCGAAAATCACTTTCCTTTGAAAGTGCCTGAAGCTACTTACAAGCATTCACCAGCAACTCACATGAGTTTCTCTAAAAGAGAAGCAGTCTGTTCCAACACTTCAATTCACTGTGCGAAATGAATGGAGTGTTGCTTCACGTTCTAAATGCTGTACTTTCAGAGAAAATCACTTTCTTTGAAAGTGCCTGAACATAATTTTAAGCATTCACAAGAAATTCACATGCATTTCTCTGAAAGAGAACCAGTCTGTTCCAACACTTCAATTCACTGTGCGAAGTGAATGGAGGGTTGCGTCACTTTCTAAATGCTGCACTTTCAGAGAAAATCCCTTTCCTTTGAAACTGCCTTAAGCTACTTACAAGCATTCACCTGCAACTCACATGACTTTTTCTGAAAGATTAGCAGTCTGTTCCAACACTTCAATTCACTGTGCGAAGTGAATGTGTTGTTGTTTCACTTTCTAAATGCTGTATTTTCAGAGAAAATCACTTTCCTTTGATACTGCCTTAAGCTACTTACAAGCATTCACAACAAACTCACATGCGTTTTTCTGAAAGAGAAGCAGTCTGTTCCAACACTTCAATTCACTGTGAGAAGTGAATGGAGTGTCGCTTCACTTTCTAAATGCTGTAATTTCAGAGAAAATCACTTTCCTTTGAAAGTGCCTTAAGCTACTTACAAGGATTCACCAGCAACTCACATGAGTTTCTCTGAAAGAGAAGCAGTCTGTTCCAACACTTCAATTCACTGTGCAAAGTGAATGGAGTGTTGCTTCACTTTCTAAATGCTGTACTTTCAGAGAAAATCACTTTCCTTTGAAACTGCCTAAAACTACTTACAAGCATTCACCAGCAGCTCACATGAGTTTCTCTGAAAGAGAAGCAGTCTGTTCCAACTCTTCAATTCACTGTGCGAAGTGAATGGAGTGTTGCGTCACTTTTTAAATGCTGTACTTTCAGAGAAAATCTCTTTCCTTTCAAAGTACCTTAAGCTACTTACAAGCATTCACCAGCAACTCACATGAGCTTCTCTGAAAGAGAAGCAGTCTGTTCCAACACTTCAATTCACTCTGCGAAGTGAATGTGTTGTTGTTTCGTTTTCTAAATGCTGTACTTTCAGAGAAAATCACTCTTCTTTGAAAGTGCCTTAAGCTACTTACAAGCATTCACCAACAACTCTCATGCATTACTCTGAAAGAGAAGCAGTCTGTTCCAATACTTCAATTCAATGTGTGAAGTGAATGGAGTGTTGCTTCACTTCCTAAATGCTGTACTTTCAGAGAAAATCACTTTCTTTGAAAGTGCCTTAAGATAATTATAAGCATTCACAAGAAACTCATATGCATTTCTCTGAAAGAGAAGCAGTCTGTTCCAACACTTCAATTCACTGTGCGAAGTGAATGGAGGGTTGCTTCACTTTCTAAATGCTGTACTTTCAGCGAAAATCACTTTCCTTTGAAAGTGCCTGAAGCTACTTACAAGCATTCACCAGCAACTCACATGAGTTTCTCTAAAAGAGAAGCAGTCTGTTCCAACACTTCAATTCACTCTGAGAAGTGAATGTGTTGTTGTTTCACTTTCTAAATGCTGTATTTTCAGAGAAAATCACTTTTCTTTGATACTGCCTTAAGCTACTTACAAGCATTCACAAGAGACTCACATGCGTTTCTCTGAAAGAGAAGCACTCTGTTCCAACACTTCAATTCACTGTGCGAAGTGAATGGAGTGTTGCTTCACTTTCTACGTGCTGTACTTTCAGAGAAAATCACTTTCTTTGAAAGTGGCTTAAGCTACTTACAAGCATTCACCAGCAACTCACATGAGTTTCTCTAAAAGAGAAGCAGTCTGTTCCAACACTTCAATTCACTGTGCGAAGTGAATGGAGTGTTGCTTCACTTTCTAAATGCTGTCCTTTCAGAGAAAATCACTTTCCTTTGAAAGTGCCTTAAGCTACTTACAAGCATTCAACAGAAATTCACATGTGTTTCACTGAAAGAGAAGCAGTCTGTTCCAACATTTCAATTCACAGTGCAAAGTGAATGGAGTGTTGCTTCACTTTCTAAATGCTGTACTTTCTGAGAAAATCACTTTCCTTTGAAAGTGCCTTAAACTACTTGCAAGCTTTCACGAGCAACTCACATGAGTTTCTCTGAAAGAGAAGCAGTCTGTTCCAACAGTTCAATTCACTGTGCAAAGTGAATGGAGTTTTGCTTCATTTTCTTCATGCTGTACTTTCAGAGAAAATAACTTTCCTTTGATAGCGCCTTAAGGTACTTACAAGCATTCACCAACAACTCACATGAGTTTCTCTGAAAGAGAGGCAGTCTGTTCCAACACTTCAATTCACTGTGCGAAATGAATGGAGTGTTGCTTCACTTTGTAAATGCTGTACTTTCAGAGAAAATCACCTTCTTTGAAAGTGGCTGAACATAATTTTAAGCATTCACAAGAAATTCCCATGCATTTCTCTGAAAGAGAAGCAGTCTGTTCCAACACTTCAATTCACTGTGCGAAGTGAATGGAGGGTTGCTTCACTTTCTAAATGCTGTACTTTCAGAGAAAATCACTTTCCTTTGAAACTGCTTTAAGCTACTTACAAGCATTCACCAGCAACTCACATGACTTTTTCTGAAAGATTAGCAGTCTGTTCCAACACTTCAATTCACTGTGCGAAGTGAATGTGTTGTTGTTTCACTTTCTAAATGCTGTACTTTCAGAGAAAATCACTTTCCTTTGAAACTGCCTTAAGCTTCTTACAAGCATTCACTAGCAACTCACATGAGTTTCTCTGAAAGAGAAGCAGTCTGTTCCAACACTTCAATTCACTGTAAGAAGTGAATGTGTTGTTGTTTCACTTTCTAAATGCTGTATTTTCAGCGAAAATCACTTTCCTTTGATACTGCCTCAAGCTACTTACAAGCATTCACAAGAAATTCACATGCGTTTCTCTGAAAGAGAAGCACTCTGTTCCAACACTTCAATTCACTGTGCGAAGTGAATGGAGTGTTGCTTCACTTTCTAAATGCTGTAATTTCAGAGAAAATAACTTTCCTTTGATAGCGCCTTAAGCTACTTACAAGCATTTACCAGCAACTCACATGAGTTTCTCTGAAAGAGAGGCAGTCTGTTCCAACACTTCAATTCACTGTGCGAAGTGACTGGAGTGTTGCTTCACTTTCTAAATGCTGTACTTTCAGAGAAAATCACTTTCCTTTGAAAGTGCCTTAAGCTACTTACAAGCATTCCCCAGCAACTCACATACATTTTTCAGAAAGAGAAGCAGTCTGTTCCAACACTTCAATTCACTCTGCGAAGTGAATGGAGTGTTGCGTCACTTTTTAAATGCTGTACTTTCAGAGAAAATCTCTTTCCTTTCAAAGTACCTTAAGCTACTTACAAGCATTCACCAGCAATTCACATGAGTTTCTCTGAAAGAGAAGCAGTCTGTTCCAACACTACCATTCATTGTGCGAAGTGAATATGTTGTTGTTTCACTTTCTAAATGCTGTACTTTCAGAGAAAATCACTTTCCTTTGAAACTGCCTTAAGCTACTTACAAGCATTCACCAGCAACTCACATACATTTCTCTGAAAGAGAAGCAGTCTGTTCCAACTCTTCAATTCACTGTGCGAAGTGAATGGAGTGTTGCGTCACTTTCGAAATGCTGTACTTTCAGAGAAAATCACTTTCCTTTCAAAGTACCTAAAGCTTCTTACAAGCATTCACCAGCAACTCACATGAGTTTCTCTGAAAGAGAAGCAGTCTGTTCCAACACTTTAATTCACTGTGTGAAGTGAATGGAGTGTTCCGTCACTTTCTTAATCCTGTACTTTCAGAGAAAATCACTTTCCTTTCAAAGTGCCTTAAGCTACTTACAAGCATTCACCAGCAACTCACATGAGTTTCTCTGAAAGAGAAGCAGTCTGTTCCAACACTTCAATTCACTCTGCGAAGTGAATGTGTTGTTGTTTCGTTTTCTAAATGCTGTACTTTCAGAGAAAATCACTCTTCTTTGAAAGTGCCTTAAGCTACTTACAAGCATTCACCATCAACTCTCATGCATTACTCTGAAAGAGAAGCAGTCTGTTCCAATACTTCAATTCAATGTGTGAAGTGAATGGAGTGTTGCTTCACTTCCTAAATGCTGTACTTTCAGAGAAAATCACTTTCTTTGAAAGTGCCTTAAGATAATTATAAGCATTCACAAGAAACTCATATGCATTTCTCTGAAAGAGAAGCAGTCTGTTCCAACACTTCAATTCACTGTGCGAAGTGAATGGAGGGTTGCTTCACTTTCTAAATGCTGTACTTTCAGCGAAAATCACTTTCTTTTGAAAGTGCCTGAAGCTACTTACAAGCATTCACCAGCAACTCACATGAGTTTCTCTAAAAGAGAAGCAGTCTGTTCCAACACTTCAATTCACTCTGAGAAGTGAATGTGTTGTTGTTTCACTTTCTAAATGCTGTATTTTCAGAGAAAATCACTTTTCTTTGATACTGCCTTAAGCTACTTACAAGCATTCACAAGAGACTCACATGCGTTTCTCTGAAAGAGAAGCACTCTGTTCCAACACTTCAATTCACTGTGCGAAGTGAATGGAGTGTTGCTTCACTTTCTACGTGCTGTACTTTCAGAGAAAATCACTTTCTTTGAAAGTGGCTTAAGCTACTTACAAGCAATCACCAGCAACTCACATGAGTTTCTCTAAAAGAGAAGCAGTCTGTTCCAACACTTCAATTCACTGTGCGAAGTGAATGGAGTGTTGCTTCACTTTCTAAATGCTGTCCTTTCAGAGAAAATCACTTTCCTTTGAAAGTGCCTTAAGCTACTTACAAGCATTCAACAGAAATTCACATGCGTTTCAATGAAAGAGAAGCAGTCTGTTCCAACACTTCAATTCACAGTGCAAAGTGAATGGAGTGTTGCTTCACTTTCTAAATGCTGTACTTTCTGAGAAAATCACTTTCCTTTGAAAGTGCCTTAAACTACTTGCAAGCATTCACGAGCAACTCACATGATTTTCTCTGAAAGAGAAGCAGTCTGTTCCAACAGTTCAATTCACTGTGCAAAGTGAATGGAGTTTTGCTTCATTTTCTTCATGCTGTACTTTCAGAGAAAATAACTTTCCTTTGATAGCGCCTTAAGCTACTTACAAGCATTCACCAACAACTCACATGAGTTTCTCTGAAAGAGAGGCAGTCTGTTCCAACACTTCAATTCACTGTGCGAAATGAATGGAGTATTGCTTCACTTTGTAAATGCTGTACTTTCAGAGAAAATCACCTTCTTTGAAAGTGGCTGAACATAATTTTAAGCATTCACAAGAAATTCACATGCATTTCTCTGAAAGAGAAGCAGTCTGTTCAAACACTTCAATTCACTGTGCGAAGTGAATGGAGGGTTGCTTCACTTTCTAAATGCTGTACTTTCAGAGAAAATCACTTTCCTTTGAAACTGCTTTAAGCTACTTACAAGCATTCACCAGCAACTCACATGACTTTTTCTGAAAGATTAGCAGTCTGTTCCAACACTTCAATTCACTGTGCGAAGTGAATGTGTTGTTGTTTCACTTTCTAAATGCTGTACTTTCAGAGAAAATCACTTTCCTTTGAAACTGCCTTAAGCTTCTTACAAGCATTCACTAGCAACTCACATGAGTTTCTCTGAAAGAGAAGCAGTCTGTTCCAACACTTCAATTCACTGTAAGAAGTGAATGTGTTGTTGTTTCACTTTCTAAATGCTGTATTTTCAGCGAAAATCACTTTCCTTTGATACTGCCTTAAGCTACTTACAAGCATTCACAAGAAACTCACATGCGTTTCTCTGAAAGAGAAGCACTCTGTTCCAACACTTCAATTCACTGTGCGAAGTGAATGGAGTGTTGCTTCACTTTCTAAATGCTGTACTTTCAGAGAAAATCACTTTCCTTTGAAAGTGCCTTAAGCTACATGCAAGCATTCACCAGCAACTCACATGAGTTTCTCTGAAAGAGAAGCAGTCTGTTGCAACATTTCAATTCACGGTGCGAAGTGAATGGAGTGTTTATTCACTTTCTAAATGCTGTCCTTTCAGAGAAAATCACTTTCCTTTGAAAGTGCCATAAGCTACTTACAAGCATTCACCAGCAACTCACATGAGTTTCTCTGAAAGAAAAGCAGTCTGTTCCAACAATTCAATTCACTGTGCGAAGTGAATGGAGTGATGCTTCACTTTCTAAATGCTATAATTTCAGAGAAAATCACTTTCCTTTGAAAGTGCCTTAAGCTACTCACATGAATTTACCAGCAACTCACATGCATTTCTCTGAAAGAGAAGCAGTCTGTTCCAACACTTCAATTCACTGTGCAAAGTGAATGGAGTGTTGCTTCACTTTCTAAATGCTGTCCTTTCAGAGAAAATCACTTTCTTTGAAAGTGCCTTAAGCTACTTACAAGCATTCACCAGCAACTCACATGAGTTTCTCCGAAAGAGAGGCAGCCTATTCCAACACTTCAATTCACTGTGGGAAGTGAATGGAGTGTTGCTTCACTTTCTAAATTCTCTCCTTTTAGAGAAAATCACTTTCCTTTGAAACAGCCTTAAACTACTTACAAGCATTCACCAGCAACTCACATGAGTTTCTCTGAAAGAGAAGCAGTCTGTTCCAACTCTTAAATTCACTGTGCGAAGAGAATGGAGTGTTGCGTCACTTTTTAAATGCTGTACTTTCAGAGAAAATCTCTTTCCTTTCAAAATACCTTAAGCTACTTACAAGCATTCACCAGCAATTCACATGAGTTTCTCTGAAAGAAAAGCAGTCTGTTCCAACACTTCAATTCACTGTGCAAAGTGAATGGAGTGTTGCTTCACTTTCTAAATGCTGTACTTTCAGAGAAAATCACTTTCCTTTGACACTGCCTTAAGCTACTTACAAGGATTCACCAGCAACTCACATGAGTTTCTCTGAAAGAGAAGCAGTCTGTTCCAACACTTCAATTCACTGTGAGAATTGAATGGAGTGTTGCGTCACTTTCTAAATCCTGTACTTTCAGAGAAAATCACTTTCCTTTGAAACTGCCTTAAGCTACATACAAGCATTCACCAGCTACTCACATGAGTTTCTCTGAAAGAGAAGCTTTCTGTTCCAACACTTCAATTCACTGTGCGAAGTGAATGTGTTGTGGTTTCACTTTCTAAATGCTGTACTTTGAGAGAAAATCACTCTTCTTTGAAAGTGCCTTAAGTTACTTACAAGCATTCACCAACAATTCTCATACATTACTCTGAAAGAGAAGCTGTCTGTTCCAACACTTCAATTCAATGTGCGAAGTGAATGGAGTGTTGCGTCACTTTCGAAATGCTGTACTTTCAGAGAAAATCACTTTCCTTTCAAAGTACCTAAAGCTTCTTACAAGCATTCACCAGCAACTCACATGAGTTTCTCTGAAAGAGAAGCAGTCTGTTCCAACACTTTAATTCACTGTGTGAAGTGAATGGAGTGTTCCGTCACTTTCTTAATCCTGTACTTTCAGAGAAAATCACTTTCCTTTCAAAGTGCCTTAAGCTACTTACAAGCATTCACCAGCAACTCACATGAGTTTCTCTGAAAGAGAAGCAGTCTGTTCCAACACTTCAATTCACTCTGCGAAGTGAATGTGTTGTTGTTTCGTTTTCTAAATGCTGTACTTTCAGAGAAAATCACTCTTCTTTGAAAGTGCCTAAAGCTACTTACAAGCATTCACCAACAACTCTCATGCATTACTCTGAAAGAGAAGCAGTCTGTTCCAATACTTCAATTCAATGTGTGAAGTGAATGGAGTGTTGCTTCACTTCCTAAATGCTGTACTTTCAGAGAAAATCACTTTCTTTGAAAGTGCCTTAAGATAATTATAAGCATTCACAAGAAACTCATATGCATTTCTCTGAAAGAGAAGCAGTCTGTTCCAACACTTCAATTCACTGTGCGAAGTGAATGGAGGGTTGCTTCACTTTCTAAATGCTGTACTTTCAGCGAAAATCACTTTCCTTTGAAAGTGCCTGAAGCTACTTACAAGCATTCACCAGCAACTCACATGAGTTTCTCTAAAAGAGAAGCAGTCTGTTCCAACACTTCAATTCACTCTGAGAAGTGAATGTGTTGTTGTTTCACTTTCTAAATGCTGTATTTTCAGAGAAAATCACTTTTCTTTGATACTGCCTTAAGCTACTTACAAGCATTCACAAGAGACTCACATGCGTTTCTCTGAAAGAGAAGCACTCTGTTCCAACACTTCAATTCACTGTGCGAAGTGAATGTGTTGTTGTTTCACTTTCTAAATGCTGTACTTTCAGAGAAAATCACTTTCCTTTGAAACTGCCTTAAGCTTCTTACAAGCATTCACTAGCAACTCACATGAGTTTCTCTAAAAAAGAAGCAGTCTGTTCCAACACTTCAATTCACTGTGCGAAGTGAATGGAGTGTTGCTTCACTTTCTAAATGCTGTCCTTTCAGAGAAAATCACTTTCCTTTGAAAGTGCCTTAAGCTACTTACAAGCATTCAACAGAAATTCACATGCGTTTCACTGAAAGAGAAGCAGTCTGTTCCAACACTTCAATTCACTGTGCGAAGTGACTGGAGTGTTGCTTCACTTTCTAAATGCTGTACTTTCAGAGAAAATCACTTTCCTTTGACACTGCCTTAAGCTACTTGCAAGCATTCACAAGAAACTCTCATGCGTTTCTCTGAAAGAGAAGCAGTCTGTTCCAACACTTCAATTCACTGTGCGAAGTGAATGGAGTGTTGCTTCTATTTCTAAATGCTGTACTTTCAGAGAAAATCACTTTCCTTTGAAACTGCCTTAAGCTACTTACAAGCATTCACCAGCAACTCACATGAGTTTCTCTGAAAGAGAAGCAGTCTGTTCCAACACTTCAATTCACAGTGCAAAGTGAATGGAGTGTTGCGTCACTTTCTAAATGCTGTACTTTCAGAGAAAATCACTTTCCTTTGAAAGTGCCTTAGGCTACTTACAAGCATTCCCCAGCAACTCACATGCATTTTTCAGAAAGAGAAGCAGTCTGTTCCAACACTTCAATTCACTGTGCAAAGTGAATGGAGGGTTGCTTCACTTTCTAAATGCTGTACTTTCAGCGAAAATCACTTTCCTTTGAAAGTGCCTGAAGCTACTTACAAGCATTCACCAGCAACTCACATGAGTTTCTCTAAAAGAGAAGCAGTCTGTTCCAACACTTCAATTCACTCTGAGAAGTGAATGTGTTGTTGTTTCACTTTCTAAATGCTGTATTTTCAGAGAAAATCACTTTTCTTTGATACTGCCTTAAGCTACTTACAAGCATTCACAAGAGACTCACATGCGTTTCTCTGAAAGAGAAGCAATCTGTTCCAACACTTCAATTCACTGTGCGAAGTGAATGGAGTGTTGCTTCACTTTCTACGTGCTGGACTTTCAGAGAAAATCACTTTCTTTGAAAGTGGCTTAAGCTACTTACAAGCATTCACCAGCAACTCACATGAGTTTCTCTGAAAGAGAAGCAGTCTGTTCCAACACTTCAATTCACAGTGCAAAGTGAATGGAGTGTTGCTTCATTTTCTTCATGCTGTACTTTCAGAGAAAATAACTTTCCTTTGATAGCGCCTTAAGCTACTTACAAGCATTCACCAACAACTCACATGAGTTTCTCTGAAAGAGAGGCAGTCTGTTCCAACACTTCAATTCACTGTTCGAAATGAATGGAGTGTTGCTTCACTTTGTAAATGCTGTACTTTCAGAGAAAATCACCTTCTTTGAAAGTGGCTGAACATAATTTTAAGCATTCACAAGAAATTCACATGCATTTCTCTGAAAGAGAAGCAGTCTGTTCCAACACTTCAATTCACTGTGCGAAGTGAATGGAGGGTTGCTTCACTTTCTAAATGCTGTACTTTCAGAGAAAATCACTTTCCTTTGAAACTGCTTTAAGCTACTTACAAGCATTCACCAGCAACTCACATGACTTTTTCTGAAAGATTAGCAGTCTGTTCCAACACTTCAATTCACTGTGCGAAGTGAATGTGTTGTTGTTTCATTTTCTAAATGCTGTACTTTCAGAGAAAATCACTTTCCTTTGAAACTGCCTTAAGCTTCTTACAAGCATTCACTAGCAACTCACATGTGTTTCTCTGAAAGAGAAGCAGTCTGTTCCAACACTTCAATTCCCTGTAAGAAGTGAATGTGTTGTTGTTTCACTTTCTAAATGCTGTATTTTCAGCGAAAATCACTTTCCTTTGATACTGCCTTAAGCTACTTACAAGCATTCACAAGAAACTCACATGCGTTTCTCTGAAAGAGACGCACTCTGTTCCAACACTTCAATTCACTGTGCGAAGTGAATGGAGTGTTGCTTCACTTTCTAAATGCTGTAATTTCAGAGAAAATAACTTTCCTTTGATAGCGCCTTAAGCTACTTACAAGCATTCACCAGCAACTCACATGAGTTTCTCTGAAAGAGAGGCAGTCTGTTCAAACACTTCAATTCACTGTGTGAAGTGACTGGAGTGTTGCTTCACTTTCTAAATGCTGTACTTTCAGAGAAAATCACTTTCCTTTGACACTGCCTTAAGCTACTTGCAAGCATTCACAAGAAACTCTCATGTGTTTCTCTGAAAGAGAAGCAGTCTGTTCCAACACTTCAATTCACTGTGCGAAGTGAATGGAGTGTTGCTTCTATTTCTAAATGCTGTACTTTCAGAGAAAATCACTTTCCTTTGAAACTGCCTTAAGCTACTTACAAGCATTCACCAGCAACTCACATGAGTTTCCCTGAAAGAGAAGCAGTCTGTTCCAACACTTCAATTCACAGTGCAAAGTGAATGGAGTGTTGCGTTACTTTCTAAATGCTGTACTTTCAGAGAAAATCACTTTCCTTTGAAAGTGCCTTAAGCTACTTACAAGCATTCCCCAGCAACTCAATGCATTTTTCAGAAAGAGAAGCAGTCTGTTTCAACACTTCAATTCACTCTGCGAAGTGAATGTGTTGTTGTTTCAATTTCTAAATGCTGTACTTTCAGAGAAAATCACTTTCCTTTGAAACTGCCTTAAGCTACATCCAAGCATTCACCAGCAACTCACATGCATTTCTCTGAAAGAGAAGCAGTCTGTTCCAACACTTCAATTCACTGTGCGAAATGAATGGAGTGTTGCTTCACTTTCTAAATGCTGTACTTTCAGAGAAAATCACTTTCTTTGAAAGTGCCTGAACATAATTTTAAGCATTCACAAAAAATTCACATGCATTTCTCTGAAAGAGAACCAGTCTGTTCCAACACTTCAATTCACTGTGCGAAGTGAATGGAGGGTTGCGTATCTTTCTAAATGCTGTACTTCAGAGAAAATCACTTTCCTTTGAAAGTGCCTTAAGCTACTTACAAGGATTCACCAGCAACTCACATGAGTTTCTCTGAAAGAGAAGCAGTCTGTTCCAAAACTTCAATTCACTGTGCAAAGTGAATGGAGTGTTGCTTCACTTTCTAAATGCTGTACTTTCAGAGAAAATCACTTTCCTTTGAAACTGCCTAAAACTACTTACAAGCATTCACCAGCAACTCACATGAGTTTCTCTGAAAGAGAAGCAGTCTGTTCCAACTCTTCAATTCACTGTGCGAAGTGAATGGAGTGTTGCGTCACTTTTTAAATGCTGTACTTTCAGAGAAAATCTCTTTCCTTTCAAAGTACCTTAAGCTACTTACAAGCATTTACCAGCAATTCACATGAGTTTCTCTGAAAGAGAAGCAGTCTGTTCCAACACTACCATTCATTGTGCGAAGTGAATATGTTGTTGTTTCACTTTCTAAATGCTGTACTTTCAGAGAAAATCACTTTCCTTTGAAACTGCCTTAAGCTACTTACAAGCATTCACCAGCAACTCACATACATTTCTCTGAAAGAGAACCAGTCTGTTCCAACTCTTCAATTCACTGTGAGAAGTGAATGGAGTGTTGCTAAACTTTCTAAATGCTCTACTTTCAGAGAAAATCACTTTCCTTTGAAACTGCCTTAAACTACTTACAAGCATTCACCAGCAACTCACATGAGTTTCTCTGAAAGGGAAGCACTCTGTTCCAACTCTTCAATTCACTGTGCGAAGTGAATGGAGTGTTGCTTCACTTTCGAAATGCTGTACTTTCAGAGAAAATCACTTTCCTTTCAAAGTACCTTAAGCTACTTACAAGCATTCACCAGCAACTCACATGAGTTTCTCTGAAAGAGAAGCAGTCTGTTCCAACATTTCAATTCACTGTGTGAAGTGAATGGAGCGTTCCGTTACTTTCTTAATCCTGTTCTTTCAGAGAAAATCACTTTCCTTTGAAAGTGCCTTAAGCTACTTACAAGCATTCACCAGCAACTCACATGAGTTTCTGTGAAAGAGAAGCAGTCTGTTTCAACACTTCAATTCACTGTGAGAAGTGAAAGTGTTGTTGTTTCACTTTCTAAATGCTGTATTTTCAGAGAAAATCACTTTCCTTTGATACTGCCTGAAGCTATTACAATTATTCACAAGACACTCACATGCGTTTCTCTGAAAGAGAAACAGTCTGTTCCAAAACTTCAATTCACTGTGCGAAGTGAATGAGTGTTGCTTCACTTATTAAATGCTGTAATTTCAGAGAAAATCACTTTCCTTTGAAAGTGCCTTAAGCTACTTACAAGCATTCAGCAGCAACTCACATGAGTTTCTCTGAAAGAGAAGCAGTCTGTTCCAACACTTCAATTCACTGTGCAAAGTGAATGGAGTGTTTATTCACTTTCTAAATGCTGTACTTTCAGAGAAAATCACTTTCCTTTGAAACTGCATTAAACTACTTACAAGCATTCACCAGCAACTCACATGAGTTTCTCTGAAAGGGAATCAGTCTGTTCCAATTCTTCAATTCACTGTGCGAAGTGAATGGAGTGTTGCGTCACATTCTAAACGCTGTACTTTGAGAGAAAATCACTTTCCTTTCAAAGTACCTTAAGCGACTTACAAGCATTCACCAGCAACTCACATGAATTTCTCTGAAAGAGAAGCAGTCTGTTCCAACACTTCAATTCACTGTGATAACTCAATGTGTTGTTGTTTCACTTTCTAAATGCTGTACTTTCAGAGAAAATCACTTTCCTTTGAAACTGCCTTAAGCTACTTACAAGCATTCACCAGCAACTCACATGAGTTTCTCTGAAACAGAAGCAGTCTGTTCCAACACTTCAATTCACTGTGTGAAGTGAATGGAGTGTTGCGTCACTTTCTAAATCCTGTATTTTCAAAGAAAATCACTTTCCTTTGAAACTGCCTTAAGCTACTTACAAGCATTCACCAGCAACTCACATGAGTTTCTCTGAAAGAGAAGCAGTCTGTTCCAACACTTCAGTTCACAGTGAGAAGTGAATGGAGTATTTCTTCACTTTCTAAATGCTGTCCTTTCAGAGAAAATCACTTTCCTTTGAAAGTGCCTTAAGCTACTTACAAGCATTCACAAAAAACTCACATGCATTTCCCTGAAAGAGAAGCAGTCTGTTCCAACACTTCAAATCACTGTGCGAAGTGAATGGAGTGTTGCTTCACTTTCTAAATGTGCTCCTTTTAGAGAAAATCACTCTCTTTTGAAACTACCTGAAGTGACTTACAAGCATTCACAAGAAACTCACATGAGTTTCTCTGAAAGAGAAGCAGTCTGTTCCAACACTTCAATTCACTGTGCAAAGTGAATGAAGTGTTCCTTCACATTTTAAATGCTGTCCTTTCAGAGAAAATCACTTTCCTTTGAACGTGCCTTAAACTACTTACATGCATTCACAAAAAACTCACATCCGTTTCTCTGAAAGAGAAGCAGTCTGTTCCAACACTTCAATTCACTGTTCGAAGTGAATGGAGTGTTGCTTCACTTTCTAAATGCTGTACCTTCAGAAAAAATCACTTTCTTTTGACACTGCCTTAAGCTACCTACAAGCATTCACCAGCATCTCACATGCATTTCTCTGAAAGAGAAGCAGTCTGTTCCAATACTTCAATTCACTGTGCGAAGTCAATGGAGTGTTACTTCACTTTCTAAATGCTGTACTTACAGAGAAAATCACTTTCCTTTGGATGTGCCTTAAGTTACTTACAAGCATTCACAAGAAACTCACATGCGTTTCTCTGAAAGAGAAGCAGTCTGTTCCAACACTTCAATTCACTGTGCTAAGTAAATGGAGTGTTACTTCACTTTCTAAATGCTGTACTTTCAGAGAAAATCACTTTCCTTTGAAACTGCCTTAAGCTACTTACAAGCATTCACAAGAAACTAACATGCGTTTCTCTGAAAGAGAAGCAGTCTGTTCCAACACTTCAATTCACTGTGCGAAGTGAATGGAGTGTTACATCACTTTCTAAATGCTGTACACTCAGAGAAAATCACTTTCCTTTCAAAGTACCTTAAGATACTTACAAGCATTCACCAGCAACTCACATGAGTTTCTCTGAAAGAGAAGCTGTCTGTTCCAACTCTTCAATTCACTGTGCGAAGTGAATGCCTTGTTGTTTCACTTACTAAATGCTGTACTTTCGGAGAAAATAACTCTTCTTTGAAAGTGCCTTAATCTACTTACAAGCATTCACCAACAACTCTCATGCATTTCTCTGAAAGAGAAGCAGTCTGTTCCAACACTTCAATTCACTGTGAGAAGTGAAAGTGTTGTTGTGTCACTTTCTAAATGCTGTATTTTCAGAGAAAATCACTTTCCTTTGATACTGCCTTAAGCTATTACAAGCATTCACCAGCAACTCACATGAGTTTCTCTGAAAGAGAAGCAGTCTGTTCCAACACTTCAATTCACTGTGCAAAGTGAATGGAGTGTTGATTCACTTTCTAAATGCTGTACTTTCAGAGAAAATCACTTTCCTTTGAAACTGCCTTAAACTACTTACAAGCATTCACCAGCAACTCACATGAGTTTCTCTGAAAGGGAATCAGTCTGTTCCAACTCTTCAATTCACTGTGCGAAGTGAATGGAGTGTTGCGTCACTTTCTAAACGCTGTACTTTCAGAGAAAATCACTTTCCTTTCAAAGTACCTTAAGCGACTTACAAGCATTCACCAGCAACTCACATGAATTTCGCTGAAAGAGAAGCAGTCTGTTCCAACACTTCAATTCACTGTGCGAAGTCAATGTGTTGTTGTTTTACTTTCTAAATGCTGTACTTTCAGACAAAATCACTTTCCTTTGAAACTGCCTTAAGCTACTTACAACCATTCACCAGCAACTCACATGAGTTTCTCTGAAACAGAAGCAGTCTGTTCCAACACTTCAATTCACTGTGTAAAGTGAATGGAGTGTTGCGTCACTTTCTAAATCCTGTATTTTCAAAGAAAATCACTTTCCTTTGAAACTGCCTTAAGCTACTTACAAGCATTCACCAGCAACTCACATGAATTTCTCTGAAAAAGAAGCAGTCTGTTCCAACACTTCAGTTCACAGTGAGAAGTGAATGGAGTATTTCTTCACTTTCTAAATGCTGTCATTTCAGAGAAAATCACTTTCCTTTGAAAGTGCCTTAAGCTACTTACAAGCATTCACAAAAAACTCAAATGCATTTCCCTGAAAGAGAAGCAGTCTGTTCCAACACTTCAATTCACTGTGCGAAGTGAATGGAGTGTTGCTTCACTTTCGAAATGCGCTCCTTTTAGAGAAAATCACTCTCTTTTGAAACTACCTGAAGTGACTTACAAGCATTCACAAGAAACTCACATCTGTTTCTCTGAAAGAGAAGCAGTCTGTTCCAACACTTCAATTCACTGTGCAAAGTGAATGGAGTGTTCCTTCACATTTTAAATGCTGTCCTTTCAGAGAAAATCACTTTCCTTTGAACGTGCCTTAAACTACTTACAAGCATTCACAAGAAACTCACATGCGTTTCTCTGAAAGAGAAGCAGTCTGTTCCAACACTTCAATTCACTGTGCAAAGTGAATGGAGTGTTGCTTCACTTTCTAAATGCTGTACCTTCAGAAAAAATCACTTTCTTTTGACACTGCCTTAAGCTACCTACAAGCATTCACCAGCATCTCACATGCATTTCTCTGAAAGAGAAGCAGTCTGTTCCAATACTTCAATTCACTGTGCGAAGTCAATGGAGTGTTACTTCACTTTCTAAATGCTGTACTTACAGAGAAAATCACTTTCCTTTGAATGTGCCTTAAGTTACTTACAAGCATTCACAAGAAACTCACATGCGTTTCTCTGAAAGAGAAGCAGTCTGTTCCAACACTTCAATTCACTGTGCTAAGTAAATGGAGTGTTACTTCACTTTCTAAATGCTGTACTTTCAGAGAAAATCACTTTCCTTTGAAACTGCCTTAAGCTACTTACAAGCATTCACAAGAAACTAACATGCGTTTCTCTGAAAGAGAAGCAGTCTGTTCCAACACTTCAATTCACTGTGCGAAGTCAATGGAGTGTTACATCACTTTCTAAATGCTGTACACTCAGAGAAAATCACTTTCCTTTCAATGTACCTTAAGATACTTACAAGCATTCACCAGCAACTCACATGAGTTTCTCTGAAAGAGAAGCTGTCTGTTCCAACTCTTCAATTCACTGTGCGAAGTGAATGCCTTGTTGTTTCACTTACTAAATGCTGTACTTTCAGAGAAAATCACTCTTCTTTGAAAGTGCCTTAAGCTACTTACAAGCATTCACCAACAACTCTCATGCATTTCTCTGAAAGAGAAGCAGTTTGTTCCAAAACTTCAATTCAATGTGCGAAGTGAATGGAGTGTTGCTTCACTTTCTAAATCTGTACTTTCAGAGAAAATCACTTTCCTTTGATACTGCCTTAAGCTACTTACAAGCATTCACCAACAACTCTCATGCTTTTCTCTAAAAGAGAAGCAGTCTGTTCCAACACTTCAATTCAATGTGCGAACTGAATGGAGTGTTGCTTCACTTTCTAAATACTGTAGTTACAGAGAATATCACTCTCTTTTGAAACTACCTGAAGTGACTTACAAGCATTCACAAGAAACTCACATCTGTTTCTCTGAAAGAGAAGCAGTCTGTTCCAACACTTCAATTCACTGTGCAAAGTGAATGGAGTGTTCCTTCACATTTTAAATGCTGTCCTTTCAGAGAAAATCACTTTCCTTTGAACGTGCATTAAACTACTTACAAGCATTCACAAGAAACTCACATGCGTTTCTCTGAAAGAGAAGCAGTCTGTTCCAACACTTCAATTCACTGTGCGAAGTGAATGGAGTGTTGCTTCACTTTCTAATTCTGTACTTTCAGAGAAAATCTCTCTTCTTTGAAACTGCCTTAAGCTACTTACAAGCATTCACAAGCAACTCACATGCATTTCTCTGAAAAAGAAGCAGTCTGTTCCAACACTTCAGTTCACAGTGAGAAGTGAATGGAGTATTGCTTCACTTTCTAAATGCTGTCCTTTCAGAGAAAATCACTTTCCTTTGAAAGTGCCTTAATCTACTTACAAGCATTCACAAAAAACTCAAATGCATTTCCCTGAAAGAGAAGCAGTCTGTTCCAACACTTCAATTCACTGTGCGAAGTGAATGGAGTGTTGCTTCACTTTCGAAATGCGCTCCTTTTAGAGAAAATCACTCTCTTTTGAAACTACCTGAAGTGACTTACAAGCATTCACAAGAAACTCACATCTGTTTCTCTGAAAGAGAAGCAGTCTGTTCCAACACTTCAATTCACTGTGCAAAGTGAATGGAGTGTTCCTTCACATTTTAAATGCTGTCCTTTCAGAGAAAATCACTTTCCTTTGAACGTGCATTAAACTACTTACAAGCATTCACAAGAAACTCACATGCGTTTCTCTGAAAGAGAAGCAGTCTGTTCCAACACTTCAATTCACTGTGCGAAGTGAATGGAGTGTTGCTTCACTTTCTAATTCTGTACTTTCAGAGAAAATCACTCTTCTTTGAAACTGCCTTAAGCTACTTACAAGCATTCACAAGCAACTCACATGCATTTCTCTGAAAAAGAAGCAGTCTGTTCCAACACTTCAGTTCACAGTGAGAAGTGAATGGAGTATTGCTTCACTTTCTAAATGCTGTCCTTTCAGAGAAAATCACTTTCCTTTGAAAGTGCCTTAAGCTACTTACAAGCATTCACAAAAAACTCAAATGCATTTCCCTGAAAGAGAAGCAGTCTGTTCCAACACTTCAATTCACTGTGCGAAGTGAATGGAGTGTTGCTTCACTTTCGAAATGCGCTCCTTTTAGAGAAAATCACTCTCTTTTGAAACTACCTGAAGTGACTTACAAGCATTCACAAGAAACTCACATCTGTTTCTCTGAAAGAGAAGCAGTCTGTTCCAACACTTCAATTCACTGTGCAAAGTGAATGGAGTGTTCCTTCACATTTTAAATGCTGTCCTTTCAGAGAAAATCACTTTCCTTTGAACGTGCCTTAAACTACTTACAAGCATTCACAAAAAACTCACATCCGTTTCTCTGAAAGACAAGCAGTCTGTTCCAACACTTCAATTCACTGTTCGAAGTGAATGGACTGTTGCTTCACTTTCTAAATGCTGTACCTTCAGAAAAAATCACTTTCCTTTGACACTGCCTTAAGCTACCTACAAGCATTCACCAGCATCTCACATGCATTTCTCTGAAAGAGAAGCAGTCTGTTCCAATACTTCAATTCACTGTGCGAAGTCAATGGAGTGTTACTTCACTTTCTAAATGCTGTACTTACAGAGAAAATCACTTTCCTTTGAATGTGCCTTAAGTTACTTACAAGCATTCACAAGAAACTCACATGCGTTTCTCTGAAAGAGAAGCAGTCTGTTCCAACACTTCAATTCACTGTGCTAAGTAAATGGAGTGTTACTTCACTTTCTAAATGCTGTACTTACAGAGAAAATCACTTTCCTTTGAAACTGCCTTAAGCTACTTACAAGCATTCACAAGAAACTAACATGCGTTTCTCTGAAAGAGAAGCAGTCTGTTCCAACACTTCAATTCACTGTGCGAAGTGAATGGAGTGTTACGTCACTTTCTAAATGCTGTACACTCAGAGCAAATCACTTTCATTTCAAAGTACCTTAAGATACTTACAAGCATTCACCAGCAACTCACATGAGTTTCTCTGAAAGAGAAGCTGTTTGTTCCAACTCTTCAATTCACTGTGCAAAGTGAATGCCTTGTTGTTTCACTTACTAAATGCTGTACTTTCAGAGAAAATCGCTCTTCTTTGAAAGTGCCTTAAGCTACTTACAAGCATTCACCAACAACTCTCATGCATTTCTCTGAAAGAGAAGCAGTTTGTTTCAACACTTCAATTCAATGTGCGAAGTGAATGGAGTGTTGCTTCACTTTCTAAATGCTGTACTTTCAGAGAAAATCACTTTCTTTGAAAGCGCCTTAAGATAATTATAAGCATTCACAAGAAACTCACATGCATTTCTCTGAAAGAGAAGCAGTCTGTTCCAACACTTCAATTCACTGTGCGAAGTGAATGGAGGGTTGCTTCACTTTCTAAATGCTGTACTTTCAGAGAAAATCACTTTCCTTTGAAACTGCCTTAAGCTACTTACAAGCATTCACCAGTAACTCACATGAGTTTCTCTGAAAGAGAAGCAGTCTGTTCCAACACTTCAATTCACTGTCAGAAGTGAATGTGTTGTTGTTTCACTTTCTAAATGCTGTATTTTCAGAGAAAATCACTTTCCTTTGATTCTGCCTTAAGCTACTTACAAGCATTCACAAGAAAATCACATGCGTTTCTCTGAAAGAGAAGCAGTCTGTTCCAAAACTTCAATTCACTGTGCGAAGTGAATGGAGTGTTGCTTCACTTATTAAATGCTGTAATTTCAGAGAAAATCACTTTCCTTTGAAAGTGCCTTAAGCTACTTACAAGCATTCACCAGCAACTCACATGAGATTCTCTGACAGAGAAGCAGTCTGTTCCAACACTTCAATTCACTGTGCAAAGTGAATGGAGTGTTGATTGACTTTCTAAATGCTGTACTTTCAGAGAAAATCACTTTCCTTTGAAACTGCCTTAAACTACTTACAAGCATTCACCAGCAACTCACATGAGTTTCTCTGAAAGGGAATCAGTCTTTTCCAACTCTTCAATTCACTGTGCGAAGTGAATGGAGGGTTGATTCACTTTCTAAATGCTGTACTTTCAAAGAAAATCACGTTCCTTTGAAACTGCCTTAAGCTACTTACAAGCATTCACCAGCAACTCACAGACTATTCTCGGAAAGAGAAGCAGTCTGTTCCAACAATTCAGTTCACTGTGCGAAGTGAATGGAGTGTTGCTTCACTTTCTAAATGCTGTATTTTCAGAGAAAATCACTTTACTTTGAAACTGCCTTAAACTACTTACAAGCATTCACCAGCAACTCACATGAGTTTCTCTGAAAGAGAAGCAGTCTGTTCCAACTCTTCAATTCACTGTGCAAAGTGAGTGGAGTGTTGCGTCACTTTCTAAATACTGTACTTTCAGAGAAAATCACTTCCTTTCAAAGTACCTTAAGCTACTTACAAGCATTTATCAGCAACTCACATGAATTTCTCTGAAAAAGAAGCAGTCTGTTCCAACACTTCAATTCACTGTGCGAAGTGAATGGAGTGTTGCTTCACTTTCAAAATGCTGTACTTTCAGAAAAAATCACTTTCCTTTGATACAGCCTTAAGCTACCTACAAGCATTCAAGGGCAACTCACATGCATTTCTCTGAAAGAGGAGCAGTCTGTTCCAACACTTCAATTCACTGTGCGAAGTGAATGGAGTGTTGCTTCACTTTCTAAATGCTGTACTTTCAGAGAAAATCACTTTCTTTGAAAGTGCCATAAGATAATTATAAGCATTCACAAGAAACTCACATGCATTTCTCTGAAAGAGAAGCAGTCTGTTCCAACACTTCAATTCACTGTGCGAAGTGAATGGAGGGTTGCTTCACTTTCTAAATGCTGTACTTTCAGAGAAAATCACTTTCCTTTGAAAGTGCCTTAAGCTACTTACAAGCATTGACTAGCAACTCACATGAGTTTCTCTGAAAGATTAGCAGTCTGTTCCAACACTTCAATTCACTGTGCGAAGTGAATGTGTTGTTGTTTCACTTTCTAAATGCTGTATTTTCAGAGAAAATCACTTTCCTTTGATACTGCCTTAAGCTACTTACACGCATTCACAAGAAACTCACATGCGTTTCTCTGAAAGAGAAGCAGTCTGTTCCAACACTTCAATTCACTGTGCAAAGCGAATGGACTGTTGCTTCACTTTCTAAATGCTGTACTTTCAGAGAAAATCACTTTCCTTTGAAACTGCCTTTAAGTACTTACAAGCATTCACCAGCAACTCACATGAGTTTCTCTGAAAGAGAAGCAGTCTGTTCCAACTCTTCAATTCACTGTGCGAAGTGAATGGAGTGTTGCGTCACTTTCTAAATGCTGTACTTTCAGAGAAAATCACTTTCCTTTCAAATTACCTTAAGCTACATACAAGCATTCACCAGCAACTCACATGAGTTTCTCTGAAAGAGAAGCAGTCTGTTCCAACATTTCAATTCACTGTGCGATGTGAATGGAGTGTTGCTTCACTTTCTAAATGCTGTACTTTGAGATAAAATCACTTTCCTTTGAACGTGCCTTAAGCTACTTACAAGCATTGACCAGCAACACACATGAGTTTCTCTGAAAGAGAGGCTGTCTGTTCCAACACTTCAATTCAGTGTGCATAGAGAATGGAGTGTTGCTTCGCTTTCTAAATGCTGTAATTTCAGAGAAAATCACTTTTCTTTGAAACTGCCTTAAGCTACTAACAAGCATTCACCAGCAACTCACATGCATTTCTCTGAAAGAGAAGCAGTCTGTTCCAACACTTCAATTCACTATGCGTAGTGAATGGAGTGTTGCTTCACTTTCTAAATACTGTACTTTCTGAGAAAATCACTTTCCTTTCAAACTGCCTTAAGCTACTTACAAGCATTCGCCAGCAACTCACATGAATTTCTCTGAAAGAGAAGCATTCTGTTCCAAAACTTCAATTCACTGTACGAAGTGAATGGAGTGTTGCTCCACTTTCTAAATGCTGTCCTTTCAGAGTAAATCACTTTCCTTTGAAACTGCCTTAAGCTACTTACAAGGATTCAGAAGAAACTCACATGCATTTCTCTGAAAGAGAAGCAGTCTGTTCAAACACTTCAATTCACTGTGCGAAGTGAATGGAGTGTTGCTTCACTTTCTAAATGCTGTATTTTCAGAGAAAATCACTTTCTTTGAAAGTGCCTTAAGCTACTTTCAAGTATTCACCAGCAACACACACGCATTTCTCTAAAAGAGAAGCAGTCTGTTCCAACACTTCAATTCACTGTGTGAAGTGAATGGAGTGTTGCTTCACTTTCTAAATGCTGTACTTTCAGAGAAAATCACTTTCCTTTGAAAGTGCCTTAAGCTACTTACAAGCATTGACCAGCAACTCACATGAGTTTCTCTGAAAGAGAGGCTGTCTGTTCCAACACTTCAATTCAGTGTGCGAAGAGAATGGAGTGTTGCTTCACTTTCTAAATGCTGTAATTTCAGAGAAAATCACTCTTCTTTGAAAATGCCTTGAGCTACTTAAAAGCATTCACCAGCAAATCACATGAGTTTCTCTGAAAGAGAAGCTGTTTGTTCCAACTCTTCAATTCACTGTGCAAAGTGAATGCCTTGTTGTTTCACTTACTAAATGCTGTACTTTCAGAGAAAATCGCTCTTCTTTGAAAGTGCCTTAAGCTACTTACAAGCATTCACCAACAACTCTCATGCATTTCTCTGAAAGAGAAGCAGTTTGTTTCAACACTTCAATTCAATGTGCGAAGTGAATGGAGTGTTGCTTCACTTTCTAAATGCTGTACTTTCAGAGAAAATCACTTTCTTTGAAAGCGCCTTAAGATAATTATAAGCATTCACAAGAAACTCACATGCATTTCTCTGAAAGAGAAGCAGTCTGTTCCAACACTTCAATTCACTGTGCGAAGTGAATGGAGGGTTGCTTCACTTTCTAAATGCTGTACTTTCAGAGAAAATCACTTTCCTTTGAAACTGCCTTAAGCTACTTACAAGCATTCACCAGTAACTCACATGAGTTTCTCTGAAAGAGAAGCAGTCTGTTCCAACACTTCAATTCACTGTCAGAAGTGAATGTGTTGTTGTTTCACTTTCTAAATGCTGTATTTTCAGAGAAAATCACTTTCCTTTGATTCTGCCTTAAGCTACTTACAAGCATTCACAAGAATATCACATGCGTTTCTCTGAAAGAGAAGCAGTCTGTTCCAAAACTTCAATTCACTGTGCGAAGTGAATGGAGTGTTGCTTCACTTATTAAATGCTGTAATTTCAGAGATAATCACTTTCCTTTGAAAGTGCCTTAAGCTACTTACAAGCATTCACCAGCAACTCACATGAGATTCTCTGACAGAGAAGCAGTCTGTTCCAACACTTCAATTCACTGTGCAAAGTGAATGGAGTGTTGATTGACTTTCTAAATGCTGTACTTTCAGAGAAAATCACTTTCCTTTGAAACTGCCTTAAACTACTTACAAGCATTCACCAGCAACTCACATGAGTTTCTCTGAAAGGGAATCAGTCTGTTCCAACTCTTCAATTCACTGTGCGAAGTGAATGGAGGGTTGATTCACTTTCTAAATGCTGTACTTTCAAAGAAAATCACGTTCCTTTGAAACTGCCTTAAGCTACTTACAAGCATTCACCAGCAACTCACAGACTATTCTCTGAAAGAGAAGCAGTCTGTTCCAACAATTCAGTTCACTGTGCGAAGTGAATGGAGTGTTGCTTCACTTTCTAAATGCTGTATTTTCAGAGAAAATCACTTTACTTTGAAACTGCCTTAAACTACTTACAAGCATTCACCAGCAACTCACATGAGTTTCTCTGAAAGAGAAGCAGTCTGTTCCAACTCTTCAATTCACTGTGCAAAGTGAGTGGAGTGTTGCGTCACTTTCTAAATACTGTACTTTCAGAGAAAATCACTTCCTTTCAAAGTACCTTAAGCTACTTACAAGCATTTATCAGCAACTCACATGAATTTCTCTGAAAAAGAAGCAGTCTGTTCCAACACTTCAATTCACTGTGCGAAGTGAATGGAGTGTTGCTTCACTTTCAAAATGCTGTACTTTCAGAGAAAATCACTTTCCTTTGATACAGCCTTAAGCTACCTACAAGCATTCAAGGGCAACTCACATGCATTTCTCTGAAAGAGGAGCAGTCTGTTCCAACACTTCAATTCACTGTGCGAAGTGAATGGAGTGTTGCTTCACTTTCTAAATGCTGTACTTTCAGAGAAAATCACTTTCTTTGAAAGTGCCATAAGATAATTATAAGCATTCACAAGAAACTCACATGCATTTCTCTGAAAGAGAAGCAGTCTGTTCCAACACTTCAATTCACTGTGCGAAGTGAATGGAGGGTTGCTTCACTTTCTAAATGCTGTACTTTCAGAGAAAATCACTTTCCTTTGAAAGTGCCTTAAGCTACTTACAAGCATTGACTAGCAACTCACATGAGTTTCTCTGAAAGATTAGCAGTCTGTTCCAACACTTCAATTCACTGTGCGAAGTGAATGTGTTGTTGTTTCACTTTCTAAATGCTGTATTTTCAGAGAAAATCACTTTCCTTTGATACTGCCTTAAGCTACTTACACGCATTCACAAGAAACTCACATGCGTTTCTCTGAAAGAGAAGCAGTCTGTTCCAACACTTCAATTCACTGTGCAAAGTGAATGGACTGTTGCTTCACTTTCTAAATGCTGTACTTTCAGAGAAAATCACTTTCCTTTGAAACTGCCTTTAAGTACTTACAAGCATTCACCAGCAACTCACATGAGTTTCTCTGAAAGAGAAGCAGTCTGTTCCAACTCTTCAATTCACTGTGAGAAGTGAATGGAGTGTTGCGTCACTTTCTAAATGCTGTACTTTCAGAGAAAATCACTTTCATTTCAAATTACCTTAAGCTACATACAAGCATTCACCAGCAACTCACATGAGTTTCTCTGAAAGAGAAGCAGTCTGTTCCAACATTTCAATTCACTGTGCGATGTGAATGGAGTGTTGCTTCACTTTCTAAATGCTGTACTTTGAGATAAAATCACTTTCCTTTGAACGTGCCTTAAGCTACTTACAAGCATTGACCAGCAACACACATGAGTTTCTCTGAAAGAGAGGCTGTCTGTTCCAACACTTCAATTCAGTGTGCGAAGAGAATGGAGTGTTGCTTCGCTTTCTAAATGCTGTAATTTCAGAGAAAATCACTTTTCTTTGAAACTGCCTTAAGCTACTAACAAGCATTCACCAGCAACTCACATGCATTTCTCTGAAAGAGAAGCAGTCTGTTCCAACACTTCAATTCACTATGCGTAGTGAATGGAGTGTTGCTTCACTTTCTAAATACTGTACTTTCTGAGAAAATCACTTTCCTTTCAAACTGCCTTAAGCTACTTACAAGCATTCGCCAGCAACTCACATGAATTTCTCTGAAAGAGAAGCATTCTGTTCCAAAACTTCAATTCACTGTACGAAGTGAATGGAGTGTTGCTCCACTTTCTAAATGCTGTCCTTTCAGAGTAAATCACTTTCCTTTGAAACTGCCTTAAGCTACTTACAAGGATTCAGAAGAAACTCACATGCATTTCTCTGAAAGAGAAGCAGTCTGTTCAAACACTTCAATTCACTGTGCGAAGTGAATGGAGTGTTGCTTCACTTTCTAAATGCTGTATTTTCAGAGAAAATCACTTTCTTTGAAAGTGCCTTAAGCTACTTTCAAGTATTCACCAGCAACACACACGCATTTCTCTAAAAGAGAAGCAGTCTGTTCCAACACTTCAATTCACTGTGTGAAGTGAATGGAGTGTTGCTTCACTTTCTAAATGCTGTACTTTCAGAGAAAATCACTTTCCTTTGAAAGTGCCTTAAGCTACTTACAAGCATTGACCAGCAACTCACATGAGTTTCTCTGAAAGAGAGGCTGTCTGTTCCAACACTTCAATTCAGTGTGCGAAGAGAATGGAGTGTTGCTTCACTTTCTAAATGCTGTAATTTCAGAGAAAATCACTCTTCTTTGAAAATGCCTTGAGCTACTTAAAAGCATTCACCAGCAAATCACATGAGTTTCTCTGAAAGAGAAGCAGTCTGTTCCAAAACTTCAATTCACTGTGCGAAGTGAATGTGTTGTTGTTTCACTTTCTAAATGCTGTACTTTCAGAGAAAATCACTTTCCTTTGAAACTGCCTTAAGCTACTTACAAGCATTCACCAGCAACTCACATGCATTTCTCTGAAAGAGAAGCAGTCTGTTCCAACACTTCAATTCACTCAGCGAAGTGAATGGAGTGTTGCTTCACTTTCTAAAGGCTGTAATTTCAGAGAAAATCACTTTCCTTTGAAACTGCCTTAAGCTACTTACATGCATTCACCAGCAACTCACATGCATTCCTCTGAAAGAGAAACAGTCTTTCCAATACTTCATTTCACTGTGCGAAGTGAATGGAGTGTTGCTTCTCTTTTTAAATGCTGTACTTTCAGAAAAAATCACTTTCCTTTGAAACTGCCTTAAGCTACTTACAAGCATTCACCAGCAACTCACAATCAATTTTCTGAAAGAGAAGCAGTCTGTTCAAGCAATTCAATTTCCTGTGCGAAGTGAATGGAGGGTTGCTTCACGTTCAAAATGCTGTACTTTCAGAGAAAATCACTTTCCTTTGAAAGTGCCTTAAGCTTCATACAAGCATTCCCCAGCAACTCACATGCATTTCTCTGAAAGAGAAGCAGTCTCTTCCAACACTTCAATTCACTGTGCGAAGTGAATGGAGTGTTGCTTCACTTTCTAAATGCTGTACTTTCAGAGAAAATCACTTTCCTTTGAAAGTGCCTTATGCTAATTATAAGCATTCACAAGAAACTCACATGCATTTCTCTGAAAGAGAAGCAGTCTGTTCCAACACTTCAATTCACTGTGCAAAGTGAATGGAGTTTTGCTTCACTTTCTAAATGCTGTACATTCAGAGAAAATCACTTTCCTTTGAAACTACCTTCAGCTACTTAAAAGCATTCACCAGCAACTCATATGAGTTTCTCTGAAAGAGAAGCAGTCTGTTCCAACACTTCAATTAACTGTGTAAAGTGAATGGAGTGTTCCTTCACTTTCTAAATGCTGTAGTTACAGAGATAATCACTTTTTTTGAAACTGCCTTAAGCTACTTACAAGCATTCAGCAGCAACTCACATGAGTTTCTCTGAAAGAGAAGCAGTCTGTTCCAACACTTCAATTCACTGTGCGAAGTGAATGGAGTGTTGCGTCACTTTCTAAATGCTGTACTTTCAGAGAAAATCACTTTCCTTTCAAAGTACCTTAAG
Source organism: Myodes glareolus (assembly GCF_982192425.1). Lineage (NCBI taxonomy): Eukaryota > Metazoa > Chordata > Mammalia > Rodentia > Cricetidae > Myodes > Myodes glareolus. The sequence continues at coordinate 34,978 of NW_028263320.1, read as the reverse complement.
CAACTTACAAGCATTCACCAGCAACTCACATGAGTTTCTCTGAAAGCGTAGCAGTCTGTTCCAACACTTCAATTCACTGTGCGAGGTGAATGTGTTGTTGTTTCACTTTCTAAATGCTGTAATTTCAGAGAAAATCACTTTCCTTTGAAACTGCCTTAAGCTGTTTACATGCATTCACCAGCAACTCACATGAGTTTCTCTGAAAGAGAGGCAGTCTGTTCCAACACTTCAATTCACTGTGCAAAGTGAATGGAGTGTTGCTTCACTTTCTAAATGCTGTACTTTCAGAGAAAATCACTTTCCTTTGAAAGTGCCTTAAGCTACTTACAAGAATTGACCAGCAACTCACATGAGTTTCTCTGAAAGAAAAGCAGTCTGTTCCAACACTTCAGTTCACTGTGCGAAGTGAATGGAGTGTTGCGTCACTTTCTAAATGCTGTACTTTCAGAGAAAATCACTTTCCTTTCAAAGTACCTTAAGCTACTTACAAGCATTCACCAGCAACTCACATGAGTATCTCTGAAAGAGAAGCAGTCTGTTCCAACACTTCAATTCACTGTGCGAGGTGAATGTGTTGTTGTTTCAGTTTCTAAATGCTGTACTTTCAGAGAAAATCATTTTCTTTTGAAACTGCCTTAAGCTACTTACAAGCATTCACCAGCAACCCACATGCATTTCTCTGAAAGAGAAACAGTCTGTTTCAACACTTCAATTCACTGTGCAAAATGAACGGAGTGTTGCTTCACTTTCTAAAGGCTGTAATTTCAGAGAAAATCACTTTCCTTTGAAACTGCCTTAAGCTACTTACATGCATTCACCAGCAACTCACATGCATTTCTCTGAAAGAGAAACAGTCTGTTCCAATACTTCAATTCACTGTGCGAAGTGAATGGAGTGTTGCTTCACTTTCTAAATGCTGTATTTTGAGAGAAAATCACTTTCCTTTGAAAGTGCCTTAAGCTACTTACAAGCATTGACCAGCAACTCACATGAGTTTCTCTGAAAGAGAGGCAGTCTGTTCCAACACTTCAATTCACTGTGTGAAGTGAATGGAGTGTTGCTTCACTTTCTAAATGCTGTACTTTCAGAGAAAATCACTTTCCTTTGAAACTGCCTTAAGCTACTTACAAGCATTCACCAGCAACTTTCATGAGTTTCTCTGAAAGACAAGCAGTCTGTTCCAACACTCAATTCACTCTGCGAAGTGAACCGAGTGTTGCTTCACTTTCTAAAGGCTGTAATTTCAGACAAAATCACTTTCCTTTGAAACTGCCTTAAGCTACTTACATGCATTCACCAGCAACTCACATGCATTTCTCTGTAAGAGAAACAGTCTGTTCCAATACTTCATTTCACTGTGCGAAGTGAATGGCATGTTGCTTCACTTTCTAAATGTTGTACTTTCAGAGAAAATCACTTTCCTTGGAAAGTGCCTTAAGCTACTTACAAGCATTGACCAGCAACTCACATGAGTTTCTCTGAAAGAGAGGCAGTCTGTTCCAACACTTCTATTCACTGTGCGAAGTGAATGGAGTGTTCCTTCACTTTCTAAATGCTGTAGTTTCAGAGAAAATCACTTTCCTTTGAAACTGCCTTAAGCTACTAACAAGCATTCACCAGCAACTCACATGAGTTTCTCTGAAAGAGAAGCAGTCTGTTCCAACACTTCAATTCACTGTGTAAAGTGAATGGAGTGTTCCTTCACTTTCTAAATGCTGTAGTTACAGAGATAATCACTTTTTTTGAAACTGCCTTAAGCTACTTACAAGCATTTAGAAGAAACTCACATTCGTTTCTCTGAAAGAGAAGCAGTCTGTCCCAACATTTCAATTCACTGTGCGAAGAGAATGGAGTGTTTCTTCACTTTCTAAATGCTGTACTTTCAGAGAAAATCACTCTTCTTTGAAAATGCCTTGAGCTACTTGCAAGCATTCACCAGCAACTCACATGGGTTTCTCTGAAAGAGAAGCAGTCTGTTCCAACACTTCAATTCACTGTGCGAAGTGAATGGAGTGTTGCTTCACTTTCTAAATGCTGTAATTTCAGAGAAAATCACCTTCCTTTTAAAGTGCCTTAATCTACTTACAACCATTCACAAAAAACTCACATCCGTTTTTCTGAAAGAGAAGCAGTCTGTTCCAACACTTCAATTCACTGTGTGAAGTGAATGGAGTGTTGCTTCACTTTCTAAATGCTGTACTTTCAGAGAAAATCACTTTCCTTTGAAAGTGCGTTAAGCTACTTACAAGCATTCACCAGCAACTCACATGCATTTCTTTGAAAGGGAAACAGTCTGTTCCAACACTTCAATTCACTGTGCTAAGTGAATGGAGTGTTGTTTCACTTTCTAAATGCTGTACTTTCAGAGAAAATCACTTTCCTTTGAAAGTGCCTTAAGCTACTTACAAGCATTCACCAGTAACTCACATGAGTTTTTCTGAAAGAGAGGCAGTCTGTTCCAACACTTCAATTCACTGTGCGAAGTGAATGGAGTGTTGCTTCACTTTCTAAATGCTGCACTTTTAAAGAAAAAAACTTTCCTTTGAAACTGCCTTATGGTTCTTACAAGCATTCACAAGAAACAAACATGTGTTTCTCTGAAAGAGAAGCAGTCTGTTCCAACACTTCCATTCACTGTGTGAAGTGAATGGAGTGTTGCTTCACTGTCTAAATGCTGTATTTAAAGAGAAAATCACTTTCTTTTTAAACTGCCTTAAGCCACTTCCAAGCATTCACAAGAAACTCACATGAATTACTCTGAGAGAAACAGTCTGTACCAACACTTCAGTTCGCTGTGCGAAGTGAAGGGAGTGTTGCTTCACTTTCTAAATGCTGTAGTTACAGAGAAAATCACTTTCTTTTGAAAGTGCCTTAAGCTACTTACAAGCATTCACAAGAAACTCACATGCGTTTCTCTGAAAGAGAAGCAGTCTGTTCCAAGCCTTCAATTCACTGTGCGAAGTGAATTTAGTGTTGCTTCACTTTCTAACTGCTATAGCTTCAGAGAAAATCACTTTCCTTTGAATGTGCCTTAAGGTACTTACAAGTATTCACAAGAAACTCACATGCGTTTCCCTGAAAGAGAAGCAGTCTTTTCCAACACTTCAATTGAATGTGCGAAGTGAATGGAGTGTTTCTTCACTTTCTAAATGCTGTACTTTCAGTGAAAATCAGTTTTTTTTAATGTGCCTTAAGCTACTTACAAGCATTCACAAGAAACTATTACCTCATAGATTGAGAGGGGTGCTTGAGGTGCAAGCTGGGATGGGATAAGTACAGTAAGGCAGCACCCAAGGGAAGCCCCTCCTGAATGGGCAGAAAGTTTAAGGGAATGGCAGATACTCTCTCACCCCTCCAGAAGTATGAATCTTCTGGTACAGGATCCGGGCCCCTCGCTGGCCAGGGACCTTGCAGACAAAAGGGCTCACACGCTGGTTGCAGGCTCAGTAGGATAAAGAAAGTTCTGCAGCAGTTGCCCTCACCACTTTGTCCCCAGACCCTCAGCCCCACAGGTGGCTGAGTTAGGGAATCCTATGACCCTGCAGATGGAGAGGGGTGCTTGGGGGCAACCTGGGATGGCATAAGAAGAGTAAGGCAGTAGCCAGGGAGAAGCCCCTGCTTGGTGCAGGAGAATTGTCTGTATTCTGTCAATCATGTATTTTAATAAAATGCTGATTGGCCAGGCAGAAAGTATAAGCAGGAATACCAGACAGGAAGTAGATGTGATGCAATGAGAACAAGAGAATTCTGGAAAACAGGAAGCTTCCTCTGCCATTCCTGTGCAGACCACCGAAGAGGCAGGATGTAACCTGCCCAGCTGAGAAAGGTACTGAGCCGTGTGGCTAAAGTAGATAAGGATAATGGGGTAACAAAAGTTACAAGAGCTAATAAGTAGCCTGATCTAATGGGCCAATCAACTTTATAACTTATAGAGATCTCTGTGTGATTGATTTTCTCTGGGACTTGCTGACAGTGGGGTACTGGGCAGGAACAGAAACCCCAACAAGCCGGCCCCTCATGCTACACCTGCTGAATGGCCAGAAAGTTTAGGGGAAAGAGGAGTGCCTGAGCTCCCCTTCTGGGGCATTAGACTGGCCACTGGTCAGGCACTCAACTCCTCTTAGTTTATTTTCTATTGTCATGATGAGATATCACAACCAAAGCAACTTATAAAAGAAAATGTTTACTGGGGCTCACAGTTTCAGAGAGTTCATGACCATTATGACAAGGAGTATGACAGCAGGTAGGCATGGTGCTGGAGCAGTACCATGTAGCTGATAGCTTAAATATTAATCCACATATACAAAGTGGAGAAATAGATATAACTGAGAATGGATTAGGTTTTTGAAACCTCAACACTCACCCCTCCAAGTTACACATGTCCTCTATCAAGGCCACATCTCATAATCCTTCCCAAGCAGTTCTACCAACTAAGGACCCAATATTCAAACATATGAGCCTGTGGAGGTCATTCTCATTTAAAGTACCACATTCTACTCCCTGACCCCCTTAGGCTGTGACCATATAGTAATACAGAAATGCATTTAGGACAACTTCAGAAATTTCCAAGTCTTTCAGTCTAAACACTATTTCAAAGTACGAAGCCTTTTATGAGATTCAGAACAATCTCTTAATTGCTACCCCTATAAGATAAAAAAGCAAATTACATTCTTCCAACATATAATAGTATTACAATATCCATTACCATTGAAAAAGGAAGGAACAGAACTACAGTGAGGATATAATGGACCAATGCAAGATGGAAACCCAGCAAGTTAAACTCCAAATCACGAAGCTCTGTGTCCAGTGTCAAATGACTTACATGGTTTTATCCTTCCAGCTATTCTGACTGCAACATAACGTTTCTTTTTTGGATTGGTGGAACTCCCCTTGGCAGGTCTTCTACAGTTGTAGTTCTGAGGTCTCCAGCACAACCCAGGCTTCACCTTCACACCTTCACACAATGGCCACACTGGGTTTCCTTGCAGAGAAGCTTTTCTTAACAGAAAAAGATTCCACAAACCTTTTACTCTGTATCCTCCATGACTCTAAAGTCAGAACTACATAGCTGATGCCATCAAATTCTGCTTGCTGTTTAGGATAAAACTTGACTCCCTCAAATTACATTTGTATAAGCCTTGACTTGTTGTTGCTGTTTAGGACCAAATACTTCCTTAGACCTTTTCTTTTTACAAGTTGCAGGAATAGCTGTGTGAGGTGTCCCTGAGGACACCATTCCCTTTACCACCCTTTCCTCATTCTCCTTATCGCTTTCAGCATAAATCAAGTCTCCAATATTAAATTTCCTGGTGTTCCTTTTCTCTTCAAACTGTACATTTTGTATTTTCCCCTACTTGCCTTTTTTCAATAAAACCAACTTGACCAGGTCTGTGACAGCAATATCTGGTATCAAATTCTGTCTTAGTTACATTTCTATTGCCATGATGAGATACTATGTTCAAAGTAGTTTTAAAATGTTTATTGAGACTCCTTATTCTAGGGGATCAAAATCCATGATCTCCATGGCAGGAAGCACAGCAGCAGGTAGGCAGACATGGCTCTAGAGCAGTACCTGAGAGCTTACATCTTATCTTCAGGTACATGGCAAAAAAGGTCTCAGCTGGCAAGAGATCCAGGCTGGTACCTCACCTCCATAGCCTATGACATGAGAAGGCCATTATAGAGTCTTATAACCCTGAAAGTGTGAAGAGTCCATAGCCACAAACTTCCCTGCAGTCCAGGTTCAGAAGGTGGGGAACTGTTGTCATTTGCCATTTAGAATCTAGGCTCTTTGAATATTAATTATTTTTACTTCTAAGATTTCAATCAATCATGGATCTGAGGTGATTTGATTAAGCTCAAAGGTCATGTGTAGAGGCTAGCCCATTCCATGTTAATCAAGTTTCCAGCACTGTAACAAAATACCTGATGTAATCAGTTTTAAAAGGTAAAGTTGATTTTAGCTCACAGATTTAGCTAAGAGCTTCCAGACCGTGATAATTTGGCCCTTTTGTTTTGGACCTGTGGTGAAGAAGTACATTGTGGTGAGGAAATGTGTGGCAGAATAATGATGCATACCTTATGATGGCTAGGAAGCAAATAAAGAGGAAGATCAGAGGCCAGTGTATTAGTATCTTAACAGACACACATGTCCAATGACCTAACTTCTTACCACTGGGCTCTACCTCTTCCTAATAGGATATTCAGTTACCAATAGTGTCACAGGCTGAAGACAAGGCCTCAAACACACTGACCTGAATACTTAATATCCAAGTATAACACATATAACTACCAAATATCTTGGGAGTGCTAGAGTAAAGCGGAAAGTCACATGTGGTTTGAGACCATTGAGAATACATGATTAAGTGAGAACTATTGCAGCTCTGAAGTGTTTAAACTCACTTAATCTCAACTGGCTTTATCAGTCTTATCAGATGAACTACATAATGGAGAAATCATTTTGGTTTTATTTGCTTTTATTTGCTTGTTTATTTGTTTGTGGTACTGAGGATTGGTCCCAGTGCCTTGCACATACTTGGAAAAGGCTCTACCAGTGAGCCACCAAGATCCCCTAGCTTTTATTACTTTCGATTGAAAGTAGAGAAATGTATTCAGAGTCATACCCGGAAGTATTTATTAAAGGATTATGACTTAGAAATATGGAGTAACATCAGAATTTGACACATTTCTTCTCAAAGAAATGTATTTTACGTGTGTTTGGGGAGAACATGTTTTCCCAAGGAGCTTTGCTCCCGTAAGCCATGTGCACATTCTTGAAAGCAGGATCCACATTTTGTTTTACAATACCAGTCTAATATCCGATGGATACTGCAAAATGCTGCTGTTACATAGCCTGGCATAATTAACTCCCATTTCTTGGGTGTAGTTTCCAAAATGGTCCTCTACTTTTATTCTTATTGCTTCTACATGAGTCTCTATGTGGCCCTCAGCATTGCTTTATAAAATAGCCATTTCATTTTCCTTTTCAGAACCCTCCACTAAATTCTCACTTGTGCTTTCAATAAAAATTTTAAAAAATCCCTGTCAAGGTCTTACATGATGATAGCACCCTGATCCATTTCTGCTTCATTACCTACTTCCTCCCTCATTTACCCAACCCCAGCTTCCTTAATTCTCCTTGAATATGTTTGAGGTCTTTTTCACCCCAGGACCTCTTTTTTCTCTGCAATTTTCTCTCCACTTTAGTCTTGGTATGATTGGTTTACATTTTTCCTACAATCTCCCATCTGCATTTTACTTAATTATATGTACTAAAGTAGACAATTTGTACTATCACCTCTCCCTGTGTTATTTCTTTGACACAAATGAGTACATCAACTTAGTTTTTCTGGTTTTCTCAACTAAAATGTTCTTTGTATCAGTTTAATTAGTGCAAGGCTTTTGGAGACATAGTCAGTAGAGTCAAGTGAGTAAGGGAGAAGTAGGAAGGAAGGAAGGAAGGAAGGAAGGAAGGAAAAAGGGAAGGAAGGAAGGAAGGAAGGAAGGAAGGAAGGAAGGAAGGAAGGAAGGAAAAAGGGAAGGAAGGAAGGAAAGAGGGAAGAAAGAAAGATGGATGCATAGGTGTTGTGGATAGAAATGTTACTGGGTATTAAGCAGCAGAATAGATGGCGACACTAATGAAAGAATGGATGGATGGAAGGATGGGTGTGGAAATGGATAGATTGATAAAGGTAATGAAAAATGAATGGGTGTGTGGGTGAATGGGTGGATAAAGACATAGGATAAAGATTAGTGATAAAGGTTGCTTAACAACATTGGACAGAATGTATTAGCAGGATTTGCCTCTTATATAGTACATTTGTGGTCTGCTGCTGTGAGAGAGATGAGGAAGGTAAGTGGAAGTTTCTGAGAAAAAGGAGAGAAGTTCATGAAAAGTAGAAGATGGAAACAGAATTTGACCCTCAGATGTCCTATGGTGAGCATCAGTCAGAGTAGCCTGGACTTCCCAGCTAAGTCACAGTGTCCATCACTGACCTCCTCCTTATTTTCACAGCAAAACTGTTATCACCCTTTTCGCTGCAAGAGGGTGAAGTGGGCATCACTGAGAATGAGTTCTGCAATGCCTTATATGGGCAAAGACCTGGCCAAAACAAGGACTATGTGCATGAGGAAATGCTGTGTGCCGGGGGCCTCTCCACAGGAAAGTCCATATGCCGGGTGAGTAAGGCAGTCGTGTATTTTCCCCATGTCTATTCTATCTCAGTTTCTCCAGGAGTGGCTGTATTGTCCTCTAGTCTTTGTGGAGACCCCCACACTTCTTGTTTCATTACCTCTACTTGTTTTCCTTGGGTTCATGCCTCAATAGTCTCCTTGAGGATAGCTTTAGCAAATCCTAACATCAATTTTCTGTTGCATATCTTAAACTTTTTATTGAAGCATAACACATACACAAATATATAATTTCTAAGTAAACAGTTTGTTAATGTTTTCAGTGCTGACTTAGTATGCTTCTGGTACCCATCTCCCTTTCTTGCCACTAAGTGCATTTTGTATGTTCATTGTTATGTGCTGTCTCCTGTGAGGTTTCATTTAAGTTTCTCACTTTGTTTGTTGTTTAAGTTTCTCACTTTGTTGTCAGTTTCTTATGGGAGCTCTTTATACAGTATAAGAAGTAAATTCACAATTGGACATAATAGATTTTCTGGGGAAACTGTGCCAGAGAAGAAAAATAGTTGGTCTGAAGTGAAGTGGCACAACCAGGGCCCAGATATCTGGATTCTGATGCCTTCCCCATCTCTGCAAGCTTCAGACTCCTGTACGGACATAGTCCCCATTATAGGCTGGATTTCCCATGGGATTTTCCTAAAGGGCTTTCACAAATGCAGTAACTTTAGGAAGTGTTCTGAAGACTCCATTGTCCAGTGAAATGAGCTGTCTTTACCCAGTCAAGGGATGGGCATATTTTTTCATGAGTTCCAGTTCACAAGTTGAAAAAATAGACCTAACCAAGGTTACCAAAGGCAGAGGAGTTGACTGAATATATTACATCAGCTCAAGGTTTACAGAGCCAGGACCTACACATAGGTTAGCAGAACTAGCTTTCTTACAAGTCCCTAAACTTTCCCTTCTAGACATGAGGCATGGTAAGCAAAAAGAAGAGCCCATAAGTTTTCAGCTTGTCCTCATCTGTCTGGGCTCTGTAGGATCCTAACATGCAGTTGGTATTTGTGACTTTTTACACACTAACTACTCTCTTTCTCCTTGGGGTGATTCTGGGGATCCCCTCATCTGCCACCAAACCAGTTCATAGGTCCTGGTAGGACTGGCTAGTTGGGGTCTGGACTGTTGGCATCCCATTTACCCCAGCGTCTTTACCAGGGTCACCTACTTCACTGACTGGATCAGCCAAGTCTAGGGACTTACTCCACTTTTAGAATCTGGATCTGTGTCTCCTCACACAGCACTACAACCTAGGCCTCTTGGAACTGCTGGCTCCCCACAAACATACAGCATCTTCATAGTTGCACAAATCTGGTTTCTGTTGGTATTTATCCCTGATGCTCAAGACCAGGCTCCAGGGTGAGCATCGGGTCTTTGGGCATTCCTTGCTCAGGCTTCCCTAAGCTATAGCCTCTACTCTTTAGTTTACCATCTGAATATTTTCCTCAGCATATCTGTTCATTCACTGCCACTACTAAAACAAGCCTAGAAAAGCCGAGCAATAAAGCCTCATCCTCCCTCAACTTTGATTGCATACCTTGTAGGGTTCCCATATCCTTCGGTGGTCAGACTTACCCTAGAGTTAGACATCAGACCTTGAAAGGGAGTAGATGGAACATTGCAAGGAAATTCTCCTTGAGGAAAAGGCAAGGAAACGAGGATGTGCCTAATTGGGTAGGAAAATGGGGGCATGCCCACTACAGGGATACTGAGGAGTAAGGATGCTTCTCCGAAAGAAAGTGACATTGCTATGGCCTTGTCCCTGCTGTGAGGAATACCAAATCCTTCAGGGAAAGTAGAATTTTACACCTGGCCTTCAAGTACAAGGGAGTAAGGGCCTCTTTCTGGAGGTGGGGCGACAGCACTCCTGGGATTTCAAGGAGAAAGAACAAATTCACAGGGAACCTAAAAGATTGAAGTGATTTTGTAAGTTTGGGGTGCTAGGATCAGGTCAAAAGGATAGAAATGTGACTTGTGGCTAAAAGTCTCAATGAATGTGGGGGACTAGAGCATTAGTCAAAAGCAGATAAAAACTGTTGTAGTAGCTGGATTAAAATCAAACATGAAGTCAACCATACTCAAGTTTCTACTCTAGGTTAATACTGAGCATCATCCTCGCCTATTTTCAGGGGCCCCATTCTTTCTATGAACCTGGTCCCTAATGTTTGAAGCCCAGACCACACCTGCCTCTGTCCACACTTGATATAACCTTGTCTGTTTGGTTGACCCAGGACTTAGTAATCAAGGAATAATTAAAACAACAAAAATGGTCTTCTGGATCCATTCTTTAGGCAATTGTACCTGACACAGAATACTTATATGGCCAGCAGGAGTTAAGAGACCTCACAATGCTGCCCAACCCAGTCTTTAGAATATGCGGTAAAGAGGAGAGCTTCTGTTTATCCCCAGGTCCATAGGAACCAGACAGCACTTACAAGGTTCAATACAAATCCTTTCTAATCATGGTGTTGTCTGATGGGTTTGTGTTCACTAGCAGCAGTGTCCTCGTTTTCAATCTTTTGCTGCCTGTGCAATAGGGTGTCCATCACAAAAGGATCCCAGTCTCAGCCACAGGAGATGGTCTATAGAGTACTTGTCTATCACAAAAGCCCAAGTTTGATCCCTAGTGCTGCATAAACAAGGCATGTTGACAAACACCTGTTATCCCAGGAGTTAAGAGGTAGAATCAGGAAGATCAGATGTTCAACACCATTCTCAGTTGTATAATAAGTTCCAAATGGGCCTGAGATGCATAAAAGCATACCTTAACACCTCCCTCAACACACATAAGAACCCCCTCCCCAGTACACACATATGAGAGTATCTTCTTAGTTCATTCTTGCTGGAGAATTTTTTTTGGAAGATCCTGCATCTGACCATAGCTCCACTTCTGAGGTACTGCTACAACTGGTTGTACATCTATATTCACATTAGACCTTGCTACTTTAAGGTCTATGGAATTAAGAATGCAAACACTTCACTTAATAACAAGCTTGGTTATGGAGTCTTGCAGCAAAGTTCATTAGGACTCTGAGATGCCAGTTAACAAACTCTTCCTTTCGTTGAGGGCTATAAAGTCTGGGGAAGAGTTAGCCTGACAGTGGTGTGGTAAGTGAAGCTCAGGTGACTTAGTGTGGATTATAAGTTTCCTCACTGGCCCAACAATTAACATGACACCCCCAGAGTAGCTGGACTCAAGAAACCTGGGTGTCATTGGGCCTGGCATGGGTTTTTAAAACCTCAAAAACAAACCCCAGTGACACAATTCTTTCAACAAAGCCACATGTCCTAATTATTCTAATCCTCTCAGAGTTCCACTTCCTGGTTACTAAGCATTCTAAAATATGAGCCTATGGGAGCCATTCTTATTCAAATCACCACAATATCCTTACAGTCTAAACCACTGATCTCAACTTATAAGTAGCCCACTGAAGAACACAACCAAAATTCAGCTCTAGCTCAGCCTAATTTATCTGTTACTTGATACCATCTGAAGTACTTACTATTCATATTCTTGTGAGTAACTACACAGGGAAGGGTATCAGTAGTAAGTAGTAGAATAGGAATCAAATCCCAGAGACTTCATGAGAGGGCTTGAACACATGTAGGCTTGTCATAGACCGTACCTATATGACTGCTGCCTAAGCCTCAGATTTCTAGTAAAGCCTTAGTCTGAGCTATACTAAGAATGAGCATCAGACATCCACTTAGGGAGATATATGGTATAAGATCAGAAAGCCTGAGGTTGGGCTTGCCAGACACAAGGGATTCACCAGATGGGAGGATAAGAAAGATCTACAATTTTCCCTGAATTCCATGATGATGCTATAGTTACTGTTCATACTACCAAAGAAAAGCTTGGTCTTGCTTTGGAGTAAAAAGAAATGAACTGACTTCAGTGAGAGGCTTTGCATTCCAATCTGGAACAGATGGTGCTGGGAATGTAACCAAATGCAACTGAGTTTCCAACTTGGTAAAGACAAAGTCAAATTAGGCACAGCTATGATATCAGAGTAGAACAAAATTATCTGCACAAATGAGTACAGCATAAACATAATTTCCAAAATAATGTTTTCCACTAAACAAAGGAAGCATGGGGATTTTTTATTTTTATTTTCCAAGACAGAGTTTCTCCATAGCTTTGGAACCTGTCCTAGAACTAGCTCTTGTAGACTTGTTTGGCCTCAGACTCACAGAGATCCACCTGCCTCTGCCTCCTGCATGCTAGGAATAAAGGTGAGCACCACCACAGCCTGGTTATCAGGGGATTTTATTGTGGGGGGCTATATGTATATGTGGACAGGCTAGTTCTTAAACATTATGAGCTTCAGGTCTATATATATATGTATACATATATATATATATATATATATATATGACTACTGTAGACACATTTTAGGGATCATATTTAGTTCACAATCTCAGAACAAATACATGATCAATGTGGTAAACAGAAATTCCTCTGGGTACATTCAGTCTGTACTATAACATATTAGCAAAAAATAAGATATTTTGAAGCTACATTAATATGAGTTTACTTCTAAGAAACTCTTGAAGTTAAGGGGAAGATAGGCCATAGGATCACATGGGGGCAGTCTAACACTGTAACTTGAGGAGATATATACATAGGTAATTGTATCATGAATAAAATAAATAAAGTTGATATTTGCACTTTATGTAGCCTTAAAGATAGATAATGTTCCTTTGAACCACAGTCAAAACAATTAAACAAACAGACCAGCAAGAAAAATAAGGAAAAGATAGACATTCTTTGTGATATTTTATACAATTTCGTTGAATGTGATTTTCAGCTTTTGGTTATAACAAAAGAACTTTCAAAATAAGATTTAAGCTATATAAACAAGCTAAGTATGGCAGTGAGTTAAAAGGATTCATTACTGTTTCAGCTTTACTATTGGAATTTTTGTTGGCTCATAGGACAGGCGTTTTAAAAGCTATTAGATAAACGGCCTGCCCCTTTAAGATGCTAATAGAATGAAACTCTTTCTTTAAACATTTGCTATTGATGTGATGCTTTTAATAAATTTCTGAGGCCTGCAACACATTTCCAATCAGTAATTGATCAATTTATGCATTTCCTTGTTCTAGAGGACCTGGCAGACCCGTAAGGGATTGGATGTGTGTTATATACATAGGACAAAGCCTATTCCTGATTATGTCTTGTACCTACATAAATAATGAAGTCAATTCTTTATCATCTGATATAAATTGAGTGGTTTCAATATGCAAAATAACTCTGCATATTGTAAATCAGTAACTATATTAAGAGGTTCTTTAAAATCCCTTAGCACCATAAGAATGGCATATAATTCTGCCTTCTGGACAGAATTCTAAGGGCTTTGTTCCACCTTACTCAGTTCTTCTGATTTGTAACATGGCTTCCCTGATTTATTTGCATCAGTATAAAATATATGGGCACCAGTTAATAGAGCATCACATACAATTCGAGGAAGAATCCAAGAAGTTCTCTTTATAAGGTTAAATCTATTGCTTTTGGGATAGTTGCTGTGAATTTCTCCCAAAGAATTAGCACAAGCTCTTTGCCATGGTTCATTGCCTTCCCATAACCTTTTTATCTCATCAGTAGTGAAAGGCACTATAATATCTGCTGGATCTATACCTGGTAGTTGACGAAGTCTCAGTTTACCTTTTATAATTAATTCAGAGACCTTTTCCACATAAGTTTTTAATTTTTTACTTGGTTTATGTGGTATAAAAATCCATTCTAAGATAATATCTTCCCTCTGCATTAAAATTCCCATAAGAGAAATTCTGGAAGGCAGTATGACTAGGATACAACTAAGACTTGGATTCACCCTATCCACATGTGCCTCCTGTAACTTTTCCTCATTCATTGTCAGTTCCTTTTCTGTTTCAGGTGTTAATTCTCTGAAACTATTCAAATCTTTATTACCATCTAAGGTTTTGTTTAAATGAATTATTAGATCAGGTGTTATCCCAACAGCCAGTCATAGACTGGAAATATCTCCTAACCATCTTTGAAAGCCATTAAGAGTCTGTAATTGGTCTCTCCCCTAATTTGTGTCTTTTGGGTTCTAATTTTCTGTAAACCTGTTCTGTAACCTAGGTAATTAACAGAATCTCCTCTTTGAATCATTTCAGGAGCAATTTGTAGTCCTCATTTAGGCAAAACTTTCTTTACTTCCTCAAACATTCTTTCTAAAGTATCTGCTTTTGAATCAGAAAACAAAATGTCACCCATGTAATGGTAGATTATAGACTTAGGAAATTTTTTATTTATTATTTCCAATGGATGACTGACAAAGTATTGGCACAAGGTGCAGCTATTGAGCATTCCCTGTGGGAGGACGGTCCATTGGTATCTCCTAGTAGGCTGAGAATTATTTTAAGTAGGTGCTCTGAAGGCAAATTTTTCCCTATCCTTTTCTTAAAAAGGTACACTGAAGAAACAATTATTTAAATCAATAACTATGAGAGGCCATCCTTTTGACAACATTGACAGCAGAGGAATTCCAGATTGTAAGGGGCCCGTAGGTCCAATAACCTTGTTGATAGCTCTGAGATATGTCACCATTCTCCATTTTCCAGATTTCTTTTTAACAGATACCAGAGAATTCCAAAGGCTGGCAGATTCTTCCACATGGTAAGCATCTAGTTGCTCTTGTACCAGCTGTTTTTAAGCCTGCAGGTTTTTTCTGTTAAAGGCCACTGTTTAACCCATATTGCTTTCTCAGTTAACCATTTTAAAGGCAGAGTTGTTAGTACCTCTGAAGGTTTGTCAATTGCTTTGTATTCTTATACAGCCTGAATGGCTGGTGACCTTTTCTATAATATCTTCTAATATCTTTCCCGGAAATAAAAGTTTTGGGGGGACTATAGGTATGTTAATCTGAGTATTCCATTGCTGCAATAGGTCATGACCCCACAAATTCACTGTTAAATTAGCTATAAATGACCTCAGCCTTTGTCTCTGTTCTTCTGGCCCTATGCATTCAACCCATCTTGTGCTTTGTTTCACTTGAGAAAAGGTTTCAATTTCTAGAAACTGAATATCTGCCCTTGAAGAGGCTGATTCTGATGCCAAGATTTTGGAGTAATAATACTTACATTCACATCCATGTCTATCCAAACCTTCAATAACAATGCCATTTATACACACTCTTAGCTTTGGTCTTTGATTATCTATAGAAACCTGCCAAGAACCAATCCTCAAAGGAACAACTGGTCGACCTCATAACCCTGAAAGGACCAAGAGAGAGAGGTGGACATGACACAAAGCTGGATGCCCAGCCTCCTCCTGGCCAAAGACCCTGTGACCAGTCTCTAGGGATGAAGCAGGGCAAGGAAAAAAAACCTGACAGTATAAGAAACAGGGGAACAGTGAACAGAGAAGCCAGGATCACAGCCACCTCTAGGCCTCGAGACAATGAAGCATGCCTCTGAGAACGGATAGTTCTGGCAAGGAGAAAAAAATGCTCCAGGACCCCCAACGAGTCCAGAGCAGGGAGGCAAGAAAACCGGGACCACAGCCTCCTCTCGGCCTCAGGATGGCGAGGCCTGCCGCCAAGGACCGAGGGTTCTGACAAGGAGGGAAATAAAAAGCTCCGACACCCCCAATGAGTCCGGGCATGGACGGCGGGGAAGCCGTGATCAACCAGCGCCCCCTCTCGGCCTCGGGTCGCCGGGGACCCAGGGCTCTCTCTTAGAGAGAAAAGGCGAGGGAAAGACAGCTTTGAAAGCCGGGGTACTTCACCCATCCTGGGCCTGGCTGGACCCGACACCTAGCGGTGGGAGGCGAACGACTCAAGCCTTCTGGTTGACCCGCTCAAGTCTCCCAGCACCCTCCCCAGCCGTTGCTTTCGTTCGGTTCCATCCCAGACGCACCCATAGGCGACTCTTCCAGCACAACCTCCTACACAGAGACGGTTCCCAAGCACGACACCAACCGCGGGACACGCCCGCCAGCCGGGACTCTCGTCACTCTTTCCGCCTCACAAAAGCCATTTCGCCCTCCTTGTCAGCGACCGAGGACCAGGAGCGTTGCACAAAATGACCACCACCGCTAGGTGGCGCCCGACGACCCACCCGACCCACAGAGATCGCTCGCTCGCTCGCTCGCGATCTTGCTCGGCCGAGGCGTCTTCACCTTCTCTGGCGCGACAGAGTGTCCTCCCACGCTCATGCCCGGAGGTGACACGCACCCACGACAGGGCAGGGGACTCCCCGTCGGTTCCCCCACACCCCATCCCCGAACATGGGTGAACGCGGGCTGGCCGGGCCGGACATTCGGGGGGAGCCACGGACGCTCAGGCTACGAAAACGAAAGGAGGAACCGAGACCACAGGCAGCTAGCTAGGAAAACAGGCGAATCACTCTCCTTCGTGGAGAGGTAGGGAGGGAGGGAGGGAGGGAGGGAGGCTCACGGGAAACAAAGAGTGCGTCTCGACGATAAGTGACAGTACTAAGTGGGCCAGTCGAGGGGTTGCGACACTTAGAGCACGGTGAGAGGGAGAGACCGAGGGACTGAGGGAGACCGAGGGACCGAGGGAGGGAGGGAGGTGGCAATGGCAGGCAGTCTCCTGCCACCCGAGTCTCCTCTCAAAGACATATATATATACTTCACCGTGGCCACTGCTTGCTTGCTTGCTTGCTTGCAGTCCTTTTTCTCCACCCCACTCTCCACATCCCCCAGCCCCTACTTCTCAGACTAAATACCGAGTCAGAGAAAATTAAAACAGCCGTGGAATAGTGTTTTTGTCATGGAATACGGATCTGTTGTGAACATTTTCACTTAGGATGGAAAAAATTAAAAGGTCATTTGATGGATTTCTGGTAGAGGGTCTATTTCCCACCGCGATGAAGATGATCTCCTGATCCTTGTACTTTCAGTTTCTGAGTGCTGCTGGCATGACAGACACGGGCCCTCACACTCGCGTTGACGAGACAGTACTGACTGAGTGACAGCATGGAGCCCGTAGGACAAGGCTTCGGCTTCCCCTTCCCCCCAATAAACCAGAAAAATAAATAAATAGATCAATAAATACCCAGAGGCAGAAACATGGAAGCAGCTTCTCAGACTCTTTAGAGAAGGCTCCTGAGGTCTGACTGGGGTGACACACATGGCAGAGGAGACGACTAGACCAGGGTTCCTCCCTTCACAACCATCATCCAGGCCCCCAGCACTGCCTGCCTGCCTTCCTCCCTCCCTCTTTCCCTTCCTTCCTTTTTTAAATACCAGGTTATTTATTTTAATTTACTTATTTTTAATTGCATTGGGAGGCTAGATATTTTTGGGTTTTCGGGAGTGGACAGACATACGAAAGGAAGGAAGGAAGGAAGGAAGGAAGGAAGGAGAGAAAGGATCAGAGCAGTGAATATACAGGTGCACAGTCATTACACCAAGGTGGACTGCAGATAGAAAATAAAGAGGAAGAAAAAAAAATAGAATGTCACCAAAAGGTCAGCCTGGTCTATAAAAGTGAGTTCCAGGACAGTCAGAGCTATTATATGAAATTGCCTGAGTTCAAATCAGCAATTTCCCAACTCCAACAAGAATGTTTACAGGAAAGGCAACAGATAAAGGCCCATCAAAGAAGTCCAGTGGAGCTGTAGGCACACCCTTTGAAACTTCTCTATTGCAAGGTCACAGAGTTAGGAAAGGATCTTGACCTTAAACTTTCCTTAATAGTAAGTCTCTGTGTGTATCATACTCAAGTCAAGTGCCCTCAGAGCTCATGGAAGATGAAACAGAGCTCTACAATAAGAGATGGGTGTTGTGGGGGGGGATTCACTCAAGAAAATAAAAGCAAAGCCCTACACTAACCCTGGCACACAGTAAAATCAGTCCTATGAGGAAATTTTTAGCTCTAATTGCCCACGTTTTACAAAGGCTTCTAACCGGGAAGTGATGATGCATGCCTTTAGTTCCAGCATGCAGCCTGGTCTCCAAGAGTGAGTTCCAGGACTGACTCAAAAACTAGAGAGAAACCCTGTCACAAAAAAAGAACAAACAAACAAAAAATCTATTACATAAATCAATAGATGCATACATAGATGGAAGAATAGATGAGAGACAGACAGACAGACAGACAGACAGACAGACAGACAGAGAGATAGACCCAAACCCCATCTTCTGTCTTCTGATGGTACCAGGCTCTCTCCCAGGGGTCACAGAGCAAGGTGGGCAGGCAGCAACGCAGGCAGTGTACGTGTATGATATCAAGCAAGCCTATATGTGATATATAGGGTCTAATAGGGTAATGTCAGTATTACATTGGGGTAGGTCTCAGGAGCACAAGAACCCAAATCTCTGATCACCAAATTCCCCAAATTCCCTGTCACCAGAAGAGGGCACTAGATCCCCACCATGTGGTTTCTGGAAATTCTCTGCAGTTCTGATTTTTTTCACTGTTCCTCCTGCTTGCATGCATTTAGTGAGAGAGTGGGCACCACTCCTCCCTGCTTCTCTGTGTGTCTGTGCCTGTCACATCCTGGATAGTCAGAGTGCCCGCCACCTATGCCTGCCTGAGATGTAGCCGGCAACCCTGGCTGGGGCTGGGGGAAAGGGAGAGAGTGGATTCCACTGGAGAGCCATGGGCAGAGGCTCTGTGGATTCCCTGCAAGAGGCCTCACTGTTTCAGGTAAATCAGTGACCAGGTCTGAATCCAGGACAGACTCCAAAGCCAGAGAGAATCCCTGTCTCAGAAAACAAACAAACAAAAAAAATAAGTAAACTAATAGATAAATTGATAGCCAGGCAGAGACTCTGAGAGATGATAAAACACCTCAGAGATCAGGGAGCCCAAGGCAGGCAGGTCACTGCGAGTGTAAGGCTACCTTGTTCTGCAGACTGAGATTCAGGACAGGCAAAATGACACAGACGAACTCTGTTTAAAAAATAAAAAGGTGTTCAGTGCATGTCTTTAATCCCTGCACTAGGAGGCAGAGGCAGATGGATCTCTGTGAGTCTGAGGCCAGTCTTGTCTACAAAGTGAGTTCCAGGGCATACAAGGATACACAAGGAAACCCTAAGTTGAAAAACCACAAATAAACAAACAGATAATAACAATAAAAATATTTGAGAGTTCAAATAATTGACTTCATTCACAATAAAAAAATATGGATATCAAAATATCAAATGCACTTGAACACATTGACACAGGAGACCGCTTCCTAAATATAACCCCAGTAGCACAGACACCGAGAGAAACAAAATGAATACATGAGACCTCCTGACACTGAAAAGCTTCTGCAAAGCAAAGGACATGGCCAACAAGACAAAACGACGGCCTACACAATGGGAAAAGATCTTCACTAACCCCACATCAGACAGAGAGGTCTGGTCTCCACAATATACAAAGAACTCAAGAAATTGGTCATCTAAAGAACAAAGAATCCAATTTACAAAATGGAGTACAGACCTAAACAGAGAACTCTCAACGGAGGAATCTAAAATGGCTGACAGACACTGAAGAAAATGGTCAACATCCTTAGTCATCAGAGAAATGTACATCAAAACGAGTTTCTATGTCTCTTGGATGAAAGAATGAAAGGAGTGCATCCCCACACCCCGGCTCAGTGTTTAGTATCACGTTCTGTTATTTTCTTGTACATTTAGTTTAATTTCACATTTTGTTCATCTCTCTTGGTCTGCACCAAGTGTTTCCCTGTGTGGGGTGGGACATGGAAGGTGTCCTATTTCAGAACATTTTATTTTACTTTGCTTTGAGACAGTCTTTCCAGTTGTGTAGAACTTAGTTTAATTCCAAATTTTTTAAAAAGATTTGTGGTTTTTTTTTATTTTTTTAATATTTATTTATTTATGTACACAATATTCTGTCTCTGTGTATTCCTGAAGGCCAGAAAAGGGATCCAGACCTCATTACATATGGTTCATGAGCCAGCATGTGGTTCCTGGGAATTGAACTCAGGACCTTTGGAAGAGCAGGCAATGCTCTTAACCGCTGAGCCATCTCTCCAGCCCTAAAGAATTTTTTATGGTTTGTTTAACTTTATTTTACATGCAGTGGCATGAATGTGTCAGATCATCCAGAAACTGGATTTACAATCACTTATGTGCTGCTGCCATGTGGGTCCTGAGAATTGAACCCACTTCTTCAGGAAGAGCCACCAAACCATTTCTCCAGGCCTTCCTTTAATTTAACAAATTTATTGGTGTGTCTCTAGGTGTGCCTCTCTCTCTCTCTCTCTCTCTCTCTCTCTCTCTCTCTCTCTCTCTCTGTGTGTGTGTGTGTGTGTGTGTGTGTGTGTGTGTGTGTGACTCTGTGTGTCTGTGGGGTGGCCTTTGACTTTACCAAGGTGAACACATTCAAGAGAAGAAATGGTGATTTACAGATAGAACATAAAAAACAAAACAAAACAAAAGATAGCTTGATCTTTAAAAGTGAGTTCCAGGAAAGCCAAGGCAGGGCTATTACCTGAAATTGACTGAATTCATATCAGCAATTTCTCAATTCCAACAAGAATGTTTACAGAGAAGTCAAGAAAGAAAAAAAACAAATCTTGTTGAATGAAGTGCCAGAGTCAAAGGCCTGCTCCACTACCTGCCAACCCTGGCTGTATTTTGAATCTCATATTTGATTTCTCTCTCCACGTACATTGAGTTTAATACGTGTGAAGGCAGACTGAAGAAAACAATCAAGAAAAAGAGAAAATATGAGGAGTGGGACAAAACAGAGATCTAGAATGGGAGAGAGAGGGAGAGAGAGAGGGGGGGGGAGAGAGAGAGAGAGAGAGCGTGAGCGCATTCACGTCAGTCCTGTGAGAAAACCACCTCAGTCCTTTGAAGAAATTTATAAGTCTCATTGCCTACCATTCTAAAAATTAAAACCATCTACTTGGGTGGTGGCGACGGCGCATTCCTTTATTCCCGGTTCTCAGCCTATTCTACAAGAGCTACTTCCAGGACTGGGTCCAAAGCCAGAGAGAAGAAAAGTTTGTGATTTACTTAACTTCATTATATGTGCAATGGTGTGAGGGTGTCAGATCACCCCGAAACTGCATTTACAATCACTTATGTGCTGCCATCTGGGTGCTGGGAATTGAACTCAGGACCTTTGGAAAAGCAGGCAATGCTCTTAACCGCTGAATCATCTCTCCAGCCCTAAAGAATTTTTTATGGTTTATTTAACTTTATTTTACGTGCAGTGGCATGAATGTGTCAGATCCTCTTGAAACTGGATTTACAGTCACTTATGTGCTGCTGCCATGTGGGTCTTGGGAATTGAACTCACTTCTTCAGGAAGAGCCACCGAGCTCTTCAAGGTGTTTTACAGATAGAAAATAAGAAAAACAAGACAAAAACAAAGATAGCCTGATCTTTAAAAGTGAGTTCCAGGACAGTCAGGACTATTACATGAAATTGCCTGAGTTCAAATCAGCAATTTCTCAATTCCAACAAGAATGTTTACAGAGAAGTCAAGAAAAAAAAAAACCAACAAATCAGGTTGAATGAAGTGCCAGAGTCAAAGGCCTGCTCCACTACCTGCCAACCCTGGCTGTATTTTGAATCTCATATTTGGTTTCTCTCTCCACGCACATTGAGTTTAATACATGTGAAAGGCAGACTGAAGGAAACAATCAAGAAAAAGAGAAACCATGAGGAGTGGGACAAAATAGAGATCTAGAATGGGAGAGAGAGAGAGAGAGAGAGAGAGAGAGAGAGAGCATTCACTTCAGTCCTGTGAGAAAACCACCTCAGCCTCATTTATAAGTCTCATTGCCCACCATTCTAAAAATTAAAACCATCTAGCTGGGTGGTGGTGGCGGCGCATTCTTTTATTCCTGGTTCTCAGCCTATTCTACAAAAGCTACTTCCAGGACAGGCTCCAAAGCCAGAGAGAAGAAATGTTTGTGATTTACTTAATTACATTACATGTGCAATGGTGTGAGGGTGTCAGATCACCCAGGAACAGCATTTACAATCACTTATGCGCTGCCATGTGGGTGCTGGGAATTGAACTGAGATATCTCTCCTGAAAATTGAACTCAGGACCTCTGGAAGAAGAGCCAGTTCTCTTAAACTCTGAGCTATTTCTTCAGCCCTTGTTTGTTTCTTTAATTTAGGAAAAAGAATACTGTATTATTTTAATGCATGAGCACTCTCTCTGCACCCACTTCCATTCACCAGGAGAGTGCACTAGATCTCCACCCTGTGGTTTCTGGTAATTTCAGAAATTCCATCTCTGCACTTCTGATACTTTCCTTGTCCATGAAGAGGACATGAATAACATTAAAAATCAAAATCCCCTGGCAGTATTTCTTTGCCAAATGCATGACAGTTCTATATGAGACCACCCCGTAGCATTGTTTTATTTCATTTATTTTGTGATTTCTGACTCTCTCGTACATTGAGTTTAACTTCAGATTTTATTTGTTTTTCTCAGTGTTCCCATGTCTATCCCCGTGAGTGCGTGTGTGAGAGTGTGTGCCTGTGTGCGTGCGTGCGTGTGTGTGTGTGTGTGTGTGTGTGTGTGTGTCTGTGTGTCTGTGTGTCTGTGTGTCTGTGTTTAGGTATATGTGGGGGGGATTACAATTCAAACTATTTTAGTGAAGGCCCTTTGCAGACAAGACAGCATGGCTGTTAACTTCACCAAGATGAAAGCTTTTAGAAGGCTGCCTTTGGTAACCACCATGAGAGCTGACCTCAACAAGATGGTAGACACCATGAGGCATATTTTCAAGGTCCATTTCTTTTTCTGTCTCCTAGCCTCTAGAGCACCATGATTTGAATGCAGTGTCTCCAGATTCTCCAGCTATACATGCAAAGAAAGATACCATAAACCTTTAGCCTCCTGTCTAGGGTGAGAGGATTCAAAAGAAAAGAAAAAAAAAGAAAGGAAAAGAAAAGAAAGGAAAAGAAATGAAATGTGAAAGACAGACTGAGGGGAAAAAATTCAAGAAAAACAGAGAAGTTCCCATGAGGAATGGGACAAAGCAAAGATCTAGAGCGAAAGAGAGAGAGTGAAAGAGAGGGAGAGAGAGAGGAAAGAGAGAGAGAGAGAGAGAGAGAGAGAGAGAGAGAATTCCCTCAAACAAACAAAAAAAAACCAAAAACAAAAAAAACCACACACCCTTACAGAACACCTGGCACACAGTGATCTCAGTCCTTTGAGAAAATTTATAAGTCCCATTGCCCACCATTGGAAAAAAAATATCCATCTGGGTAATGGTGGCAGTGCATTTCTTTATTCTCAGTTCTCGGCCCTCAGATCAGGAGAGACAGAGGCAGGCAGATTGCTGTGAGTTTGAGGCTACCTTGTTTTGCAGTGTGAGTTTCAGGACAGGCAAATGACAGACACAGAGAAACCCTGTCTTGAAAAAGAAGTGTGTTTAGGAGGCAGAGGTAGAGGCAGAGGCAGCTAGATCTGTGTGAGTCTAAGGCCAGCCTTGTCTATAAAGTGAGTTCCAGGGCAAACAAGGATACACAGGGAACCCCAAGGTAGAAAAACCACTAATAATAATAATAATAATAATAATAATAATAATAATAATAATAATAATAATAATAATAATAATCTAAGAGCTCAATTCATTGACTTCAACCACAATTCAAAAATTAAAAAATAAAACAAAGAGTGTGTCTGATCAATCAGGAACAGTGAAAGGACTATGTGGGCCAAGGGGCTGCCACAATTATGACTTGTTAAGAGGGAGGAACTGGGGGGTGGGGGAGGGAGGGAGGGAGGCAACAAAGGCAGTTTCTTGCCACCTGAATGCCTTTCAAAGACATTTCACCATAACAACCACTTGCTTCCTTTCTTGGGGATCTTTTTCACAGTTGTGTTTGTACAGCCCCACACCCCACTTCTCAAACTAAAAGTCCAAGTGTGAGAAAACCAAAACAGTCATGGAAAAATTCCCACTTGGATACCTTTTCCAAAAACAACGGTAACAAAAATATGTATACCTAAGCAGACCGATCAAGTTGTAGCCTCACCCTTGACTGGTTCAGCAAGTTCTGGCTGTTAGGAAGGGCTGGCGACCTTGAACTTTCCTAGTCTGTAAAATCTGGAGTCCCACGCCTACCCCGTGCCCTCAGGGGACAGGAGTGGAGGCCAGGGCCCCTGCCATGGGTGATCTCCTAGATCAGCTACAGGCTCTTATCGTTCCTGGGCCTGCTTAGAGAAAGACATGATGAGATGCAGAGAAAATTAAAACAGCCATGAAATGCTACGAAAAATTCCCACTTGGACATCATTTCCAGGAATATTGACACAGTGAATTGTTTGTTTAGAACATTTTCACTTCAGACAGAAAACAATAAAAAAAGGTCATTTTATTCCCAGACCCTTTACAGCTCCTGAGGAATGGGGTGCTGGGGTCACAGCAGACATGGCAGAGGATGTAACTAGGCCAGGGCTCCCTTCTCAACCACCAACCAGGCCCCCAGCACTGCCTTCCTTTGTTCCGTGGTTTTTTCATTTTCTTGCTTTTAATCTTCTGTCTTTCTTTTCTCTTTCTTTCTTTCTTTCTTTCTTTCTTTCTTTTTTTTTCTTTTGGTTCAACATGTATACATTTTTTTAATTTGGTATGGGGTCTTTTCTATACAACCTGTCTCCAATTCAAGGAGGGCCACCTGCCTCTGTCTCTTAGATGATAGAAGAAAAGGGGTGTACCACAGCAACCCAGCTTTGTGTTTCGTATGTTGTTCAATTAAATTCTTGTACATGTAGTTTAATTTCAATTTTGTTTTGTTTTGTTTTTCGAGACTGGGTTTCCCTGCATAACAGTCCTAGCTGTTCTTGGAACTAGCTCCTTTCTTGAAGCCCTGGCTGGCCTCTAACTCCCAGGGATTCACCTGCCTCTGCCTCCTGTGTGCTGGGAATAAAGGCATGAGACACCACTGCCCGGCCAATTTCAAATTCTATTTAAATCTCTCGATGTGCCTTCTGTATGTGGGGGAGACAGGGAAGGTGTCATATTTTAAAACATCTTCATAACTGCACTTAGCACTGCACTCTTTTACATTTTATTTTACTTTAAATTGAGACAGTATTTCTAGTTCTGTGGGACTTAATTTAAATTAAGAGTGTGTGTGTGTGTGTGTGTGTGTGTGTCTGTGTGTCTGTGTGTGTGTGTGTGTGTAGATAGGGTGGCTTTTGACCTCAACAGATGAAGGCATTTAAGGGCACTGGCTCCATATTTGACAGAGGCAGGATCTCTGGGAGTTTTAGGCCAGCCTGGTCTACAAGAAAGGAGCTAGTTCCAAGAAAAGTCTCCAAAGCAACAGAGAAACCCTGTCTTGTAAAGCAAAACACAAAACCAAACAAAAAAATAAATAAAATGAGAGAGAGAGAGAGAGAGAGAGAGAGAGAGAGAGAGAGAGAGAATGTGAACTTACAGATAGGAACCAAGAAAAAAAAAAAACAGAATGTCACGAAGAAGACAGCCTGGTCTGTAAAGTGAGTTCCAGGACAGCTAGGGCTGTTATACAGAGAAACCATGCCTCAAAAATTAATAAAAGAAGGAAAGAAAGAAAGAAAGAAAGAAAAGAAAGAAAAGAAAAGAAAACAAAGGCAGTTTTTATTTTTTTTTCTCTTTTTATGCCAGGTCATTTATTTTAATTTTAGTTTTTCTTTTAAGATTGTATTTGCAGCAGCAGTGTTCAGAAAGAAGTGCTGGACCATGTAGTGTAATAGTTTGTCTGAAACATAAATAAAAAGACAGGTCCTGTCTCAAAAAAAAAAAATCCAGTTAAAACGTGAAATAAAACAAAGAAGGGGCTTTTGGTTTTGTTTTGCTTTGTTTTTTTCTAAGGAACCTGAAAATGACTAAATTCAACAATTTTTCAACTTCAGCAAGAAGGTAGTCTTTCCCAGCTCCAACAAGAGTGCAGTAAATAGGCATTTCTAGGCCCTGTCAACAGAAGAGGGCACTTGATTCCCACCACGTGGTTTCTGGAAATTGTTTATGGGGTGGCTTTTGAACTCAAAAAGATGAAAACATTCAAAGGGAAGGGTTCCATATCTGGAAGAGGCTGGTGGATCTCTGGGATAGTTTTGAGGCCAGCCTCAAACTAGTTCCAAAGACAGGATCCAAAGCAACAGAGAAACCCTGCCTTGACTCAAAAATCAAAACAAAAACACAAACAAAAAATAAATAAAACATAAAATAAAAAAACAGCTCACAAATCACAATCCCAGAGAACCTAGACAACAACAAGGACCCTAAGAGAGACATATATAGATCTAATCTACACGAGTAGTAGAAAAAGACAAGATCTCCTTGGAGCATGGGAACCTTGGGAGGGGGTTGAAGAGGAGAGGAGAGGCAGGGAGGGAAAGCAGAGAAAAATGTTGGGCTTGACAAAAATAAATAAAAGAAACAAGTAAAGCCAGGTGGTAGTGGTGGTACACGCTTTTAATCCCAGCACTCAGGAGGCTGAGGCAGGTGAATCTTTGTGAGTTTGAGGCCAGCCTGGTCTACAAGAGTTAGTTCCAGCCCAGGCTCCAAAGCTACAGAGAAACCCTGTCTTGAAAAACCAAAAATAAATGAATAAATAAATAAAATAGGCATGGATTTAAAAAAACTCAAATGCAAACTAAGTAGAAAGAAATACTTTCAGTATGCCATTCAACAATTAGGGAAACCTATTATCCCAGCACTTAGGAGACACAGGAAGAAGAACATCAGTGAGTTAAAATCCAGACTCGTCTTCCAAGTTAGAACACGAGACTCGTGCACTGTCTCATAGGTCCAACACTCCCATGGTCAAGTTTCTCGAAACAAGGAGACAGTTCATAATGTCTGCTTCTTTCCTTTCTTCCTTCCCTCCTTCCTTCCTTCCTTCTTTTTTTTTTTGGTTTAACTTTTATATACGTTTTAGATTTGGAATGAGGGCCTCTCTATGAAGCCTGGGAATTCACAAGAGACCTGCCTCTGTCTCTTGGATGACAGAATGAAAGGTCTGCACCACCACAACCTGGCTCAGCGTTTAGTATCTCGTTCTGTTAATTTCTTGTACATTAAGTTTAATTTCAAATTTTGTTCGTATCTCTTGGTCTGCACCAAGTGTGTCCCTGTGGGGGGTGGGGCAGGGAAGGTATCCGATTTCAGAACACTTTATTTTACTTAGATTCGAGACAGTCTTTGCAATTGTGTAGGACTAAGTTTAATTTCCAATTTTTAAAGAATATTTTTATGATTTATTTAACTTTATTTTACATGCAGTGGCGTGAAACTGGATTTACAATCACTTATGAGCTGCTGCCATGTCGGGGGTAGGTCTCAGGAGCACAAGAACCCAAATCTCTGATGTCTTCCCTGTCACCAGAAGAGGGCACTAGATCCCCACCATGTGGTTTCTGGAAATTCCAGAAATTCCATCTCTTCAGTTCTGATTGTTTTCATTGTTCTGCCTGCATGCCTGCACTTAGTGAGAGAGTGGGCACCACCCACCCTGCTTCTCTGTGTGTCTATGCCTGTCACATCCTGGATAGCCAGAGTGCCCGCCACCTATGCCTGTCTAAGATGTAGCCAGCAGCCCTGGTTGTGGCTGGGGGAAAGGGTGAGAGTGGTTCCCCTGGAGGGCCCTGGGCAGAGGCTCTGCGGATTCCCTGCAAGAGGCCTCACTGCTTCAGGTACAGCTGTGACCAGGTCTGAATCCAGGACAGACTCCAAAGCCAGAGAGAATCCCTGTCTCACAAAACAAATTAAAAAAAAAATAAGTAAAATAATAGATAAATTGATAGCCAGGCAGAGACTCAGAGAGATGATAAAACACCTCAGAGATCAGGGAGCCCAAGGCAGGCAGGTCACTGCGAGTTTAAGGCTACCTTGTTCTGCAGACTGAGATTCAGGACAGGCAAAATGACACAGACAAAGTCTGTTTTTATTTATTTATTTATTTATTTATTTATTTATTTTTAAAAAAGGTGTTTAGAGCATGCCTTCAATCCCTGCCCTAGGGGCAGAGACAGCTGGATCTCTGTGAGTCTGAGGCCAGCCTTGTCTACAAAGTGAGTTCCAGGGGCATACAAGGATACACAAGGAAACCCTAAGTTGAAAAACCACAAATAAACCAACAGATAAACAGATAATAACAATAAAAATATTTGAGAGTTCAAATAATTGACTTCATCCACAATAAAAAATTATAGAAATCAAAATATCAAACGCACTTGAACGCATTGGCATAGGAGACCGCTTCCTAAATATAACCCCAGTAGCACAGACACCGAGAGAAACAAAATGAATACATGAGATCTCCTGACACTGAAAAGCCTCTGTAAAGCAAACGACATGGCCTACAAGGCAAAACGACGGCCTACACAATGGGAAAAGATCTTCACTAACCCCACATCAGACAGAGGTCTGGTCTCCACAATATACAAAAAACTCAAGAAATTGTCATCTAAAGAACAAAGAATCCAATTGACAAAATGGAGTACAGACCTAAACAGAGAACTCTCAACAGAGGAATCTAAAATGGCTGACAGACACTGAAGAAAATGTTCAACATCCTTCGTCATCAGAGAAATGTACATCAAAAGGAGTTTCTAGGACCAAGGAGAAATGGTCTCCTCCTTCCTTCTTTCCTTCCTTCCTTCCTTCCTTCCTTCCTTCCTTCTTTCCTTAATTTTTTTTTGGTTGAATATATATATATATATATATATATATATATATATATATATGTATTTAAATTTGGGGTGGGGGCCTCTCTACAAAGCCTGTGAATTCACAGAGGTCCACCTGCCTCTGTCTCTTGGATGAAAGAATGAAAGGAGTGCATCCCCACACCCCGGCTCAGTGTTCAGTATCTCGTTCTGTTAATTTCTTGTACACTTAGTTTAATTTCAAATTTTGTTCGTCTCCATTGGTCTGCACCAAGTGTTTCCCTGTGGGGGGTGTGGCAGGGAAGGTGTCCTATTTCCAGAACATTTTATTTTACTTTGCTTTGAGACAGTCTTTCCAGTTGTGTAGAACTTAGTTTAATTTCAAATTTTTAAAAAATTTTTTTGATTTTTTTTAATACTTATTTATTTTATGTTTACAATATTCTGTCTCTGTGTATGCCTGAAGGCCAGAAGAGGGATTCAGACCTCATTACAGATGGTTGTGAGCCAGCATGTGGTTGCTGGCCACCAAGCCATCTCTCCAGGCCTTCCTTTAATTTAACAAATTTATTTGTGTGTCTCTAGGTGTGCCTCTCTCTCTCTCTCTCTCTCTCTCTCCCCCCCCCCCGCCGTGTGTGTGTGTGTGTGTGTGACTCTGTGTGTCTGTGGGGTGGCTTTTGACTTTACCAAGGTGAACACATTCAAGAGAAGAAATGGTGATTTACAGATAGAACATAAAAAACAAAAAACAAAATCTAACAGATAGCCTGATCTTTAAAAGTGAGTTCCAGGACAGCCAAGGCAAGGCTATTACCTGAAATTGACTGAATTCATATCAGCAATTTCTTAACTCCAACAAGAATGTTTACAGAGAAGTCAAGAAAAAAAAAACAAATCATGTTGAATGAAGTGCCAGAGTCAAAGGCCTGCTCCACTACCTGCCAACCCTGGCTGTATTTTGAATCTCATATTTGGTTTCTTTCTGCACGTACATTGAGTTTAATACATGTGAAAGGCAGACTGAAGGAAACAATCAAGAAAAAGAGAAAACAATGTGAGAGAGAGAGAGAAAGAGAGAGAGAGAGAGAGAGAGAGAGAGAGAGAGAGAGAGAGAATGTGGATTTACAGATAGGAAACAAGAAAAAGAACAGAATGTCACCAAGAAGACAGCCTGGTCTGTCAAGTGAGTTCCAGGACAGCTAGGGCTGTTAGGCAGAGAAACCGTGCCTCAAAAAATAATAAAAGAAGAAAAGAAAGAATGCAAGAAAGCAAGCAAGAGAGAGAGAAAGAAAGAAAGAAAGAAAGAAAGAAAGAAAGGAAGGAAGGAAGGAAGGAAGGAAGAGGAAAAAGGGAAAAAAGAAAGAAAGGGAAAAAACTCTGGGAGTTTTAGGCCAGCCTGGTCTACAAGAAAGGAGTAGGTTCCAAGAACGGTCCCCAAAGCAACAGAGAAACCCTGTCTTGTAAAGCAAAACACAAAACCAAACAAAAAGATAAATAAAATATGAGAGAGAGAGAGAGAGAGAGAGAGAGAGAGAGAGAGAGAGAGAAGAAATGTGAATTTACAGATAGGAAACAAGGAAAAAATAAAACAGAATGTCACCAAGAAGACAGCCTGGTCTGTAAAGTGAGTTCCAGAACAGCTAGGGCTGTTATACAGAGAAACTATGCCTCAAAAATTAATAAAAGAAGGAAAGAAAACAAAAGAGAAAGAAAGAAAGAGAGAGAGAAAGAAAAGAAAAGAAAAGAAAAGAAAAGAAAGACAGTTTTTTTTCTTTTTTTCCTTTTAATGCCAGGTCATTCATTTTAATTGTAGTTTTTCTTTTAAGATTGTATTTGCAGCAGCAGTATTCAGAAAGAAGTGCTGGACCATGTAGTGTAATAGTTTGTCTGAAACATAAATAAAAAGACAGGTCCTGTCTCAAAAAAAAATCAAGTTAAAATGTGAAATAAAACAAAGAAGGGGATTTTTGTTTCGTTTTGTTTTGTTTTTCTAACAAACCTGAAAATGACTGAATTCAACAATTTTCCAACTTCAGCAAGAAGGTAGTTTTTCCCAGCTCCAACAAGAGAGCAACAAATATGCATGTCTAGGCCCTGTCACCAGAAGAGGTCATTAGATTCCCACCATGTGGTTTCTGGAAATTGTTTATGGGGTGGCTTTTGAACTCAACAAGATGAAAGCATTCAAAAGGAAGGTATTCATATTTGGAAGAGGCAGGTGGATCTCTGGGATTTTGAGGCCAGCCTCAAACTAGTTCCAAAAACAGGATCCAAAGCAACAGAGAAACCCTGCCTTGACTCAAAAATCAAAACAAAAACACAAACAAACAAAAAAATAAAACATAAAATAAAAAAAAAACAGCTGGCAAATCACAATCCCAGAGAACCTAGACAACAACGAGGACCCTAAGAGAGACATATGTAGATCTAATCTACACCAGTAGTAGAAAAAGACAAGATCTCCTTGGAGCATGGGAACCTTGGGAGGGGGTTGAAGAGGAGAGGAGAGGCAGGGAGGGGGAGCAGAGACAAATGTAGAGCTTAACAAAAATAAATAAAAGAAACAAATAAAGCCAGGTGGTGGTGGTACACGCCTTTAATCCCAGCACTCAGGAGGCAGAGGCAGGTGAATCTTTGTGAGTTTGAGGCCAGCCTGGTCTACAAGAGTTAGTTCCAGCCCAGGCTCCAAAGCTACAGAGAAACCCTGTCTTGAAAAACCAAAAATAAATGAATAAATAAATAAAATAGGCATGGATTTTAAAAAACTCAAATGCAAACTCAGTAGAAAGAAATACTTTCAGTATGCCATTCAAGAATTAGGGAAACCTATTATCCTAGCACTTAGGAGACACAGGAAGAAGAACATCAGTGAGTTAAAATGCAGACTCGTCTACCAAGTTAGAACACGAGACTCGTGCACTGTCTCATAGGTCCAACACTCCCATGGTCAAGTTTCTCAAAACAAGGAGACGGTTCATAATGTCTGCTTCTTTCCTTTCTTCCTTCCCTCCCTCCTTCTTTCCTTCCTTCCTTCCTTCCTTCTTTCTTTTTTTTTTGTTTTGTTTAACTTTTATATACATTTTAAATTTGGAATGAGGGCCTCTCTATGAAGCCTGGGATTCACAGAGGAACACCTGCCTCTGTCTCTTGGATGATAGAATGAAAGGTCTGCACCACCACAACCTGGCTCAGCATTTAGTATCTCGTTCTGTTAATTTCTTGTACATGACGCTTTATTTCAAATTTTGTTTGTATCTCTTGGTCTGCACCAAATGTGTCCCTGTGGGGGGTGGGGCACGGAAGGTATCCGATTTCAGAACACTTTACTTTACTTAGATTCGAGACAGTCTTTCCAGTTGTGTAGAACTAAGTTTAATTTCCAATTTTTAAAGAATATTTTTATGATGTATTGAACTTTATTTTACATGCAGTGGCGTGAAACTGGAGTTACAATCACTTATGAGCTGCTGCCATGTCGGGGGTAGGTCTCAGGAGCACAAGAACCCAAATCTCTGATGTCTTCCCTGTCAACAGAAGAGGGCACTAGATCCCCACCATGTGGTTTCTGGAAATTCTCTGCAGTTCTGATTGTTTTCATTGTTCTTCCTGCATGCCTGCATTTAGTGAGAGAGTGGGCATCACTCTTCCCTGCTTCTCTGCGTATCTGTGCCTGTCACTTCCTGGATAGTCAGAGTGCCCGCCACCTATGCCTGCCTGAGATGTAGCCGGCAGCCCTGGCTGGGGCTGGGGGAAAGGAAGAGAGTTTTTTTAAACTCTGTTTTTAAAAAAAAAGTGTTCAGTGCATGCTTTTAATCCCTGCCCTAGGGGCCAGAGGCAGATGGATCTCTGTGAGTCTGAGGCCAGTCTTGTCTACAAAGTGAGTTCCAGGGCATACAAGGATACACAAAGAAACCCTAGGTTGAAAAACCACAAATAAACTAACAGATAAACAGATAATAACAATAAAAATATTTGAGAGTTCAAATAATTGACTTCATCCACAATAAAAATTATAGAAATCAAAATATCAAACGCACTTGAACGCATTGGCACAGGAGACCACTTCCTAAATATAACCCCAGTAGCACAGACACCGAGAGAAACAAAATGAATACATGAGACCTCCTGACACTGAAAAGCCTCTGTAAAGCAAAGGACATGGCCAACAAGACAAAACAAGGGCCTACACAATGGGAAAAGATCTTCACTAACCCCACATCAGACAGAGGTCTGGTCTCCACAATATACAAAAAACTCAAGAAATTGGTCATCTAAAGAACAAAGAATCCAATTGACAAAATGGAGTACAGACCTAAACAGAGAACTCTCAACAGAGGAATCTAAAATGGCTGACAGACACTGAAGAAAATGTTCAACATCCTTCGTCATCAGAGAAATGTACATCAAAAGGAGTTTCTAGGACCAAGGAGAAATGGTCTCCTCCTTCCTTCTTTCCTTCCTTCCTTCCTTCCTTCCTTCCTTCCTTCCTTCCTTCCTTCTTTCCTTAATTTTTTTTTGGTTGAATATATATATATATATATGTATATATATATATATATATATATGTATGTATTTAAATTTGGGGTGGGGGCCTCTCTACAAAGCCTGGGAAATCACAGAGGTCCACCTGCCTCTGTCTCTTGGACGATAGAAAGAAAGGTGTGCACCACCACAACCCAGCTCAATGTTTAGTATCTCATTCTGTTAATTTCTTGTATATTTAATTTAATTTCACATTTTGTTCATCTCTCTTGGTCTGCACCAAGTGTTTCCCTGTGTGGGGTGGGGCATGGAAGGTGTCCTATTTCAAAACATTTTATTTTACTTTGATTTGAGACATTTTTTCCAGTTGTGTAGATCTTAGTTTAATTTCAAATTTTTAAAGAATTTTTAATGATTTATTTAACTCTATTTTACATGCAGTGGTACGAATGTGTCAGATCATCCAGAAACTGGCTTTACAATCACTTATGAGCTACTGCTATGTGTGCCCGGGGAACTGAACCCACTTCTTCAGAAAAAGCCACCGCACACACCGAACCATCTCTCCAGACCTTTAATTTCACAAATGTATTTGTGTGTCTCTGGCTGTGCCTGTGTGTGTGTGGGGGGGGGGGGGATCAAAAGTCAAAACATTTTAGTGAAGGCCCTTTGCAGACAAGACAGGAAGATACAGGACACCATGCACCATATTTTCAAGGTCCATTTTGTTTTCTGTCTCCTAGCCTCTAGAGGACCATGATTTGAATTCAGTGTCTCCAGATTCTCCAACTTGTGACAATACACTATACATGCAAATAAAGATATCATAAACCTTTAGCTTCCTGTCTAGGGTGAGAGAGTTCAAAAAGAAGAAAAGAAAAACTGTGGAAGACAGACTGAGGGGAAAAAAATCAAGAAAAACAGAGAAGTTCCTGTGAGGAATGAGACAAAGTAGAGATCTAGAATGAGGGGGGGGGAGGGAGAGAGAATTCCCTCAAACAAATGAAAACATACCCTTACAAGAACACCTGGCACACAGTGAACTCAGTCCTTTGAGGAAATGTATAGGTCTCATTGCCCACCATTGGAAAAGAAATCTAGCTGGGTAATGGTGGCAGCGCCTTTCTTTATTCCCAGTTCTCAGTCCTCAGAGATCAGGGTGGCAGAGGCAGGCAAATCACTGTGAGTTTGAGGCTACCTTGTTGTGCAGTGTGAGTTTCAGGACAGATAAAGTGACACAGAGAAGAAACCCTGTCTTAAAAATCTGTGTGTTTAGTTCAGGCCTTTAATTCTGGCACTAGGAGGCAGAGGCAGAGGCAGAGGCAGAGGCAGAGGCAGAGGCAGAGGCAGAGGCAGAGGCAGAGGCAGAGGCAGAGGCAGAGGCAGAGGCAGAGGCAGAGGCAGAGGCAGAGGCAGAGGCAGAGGCAGAGGCAGCTGGATCTCTGTAAGTCTGAGGCCAGCCTTGTCTACAAAGTGAGGTCCAGGGCAAACAAGGATACACAGGGAACCCCAATGTAGGAAAACAACGGATAAAAAACAAATAAACAGATAATAATAATAACAACAGCAACAAAAATATCTGAGAGCTCAATTAATTGACTTCACTCACAATTCAAAAATAATAAAATAAGAATTAAAAATAAAATCAAATGCACTTGAACGCACTGGCACAGGAAACCACTTCCTCAATACAACCCAAGTAACACAGACACTGAGAGAAATAAAATTAATAAATG